>NC_034175.2:6391577-6679077 GCF_002021735.2 Oncorhynchus kisutch | reverse complement strand
TAAGAGCTTTGGACCAGTAAACGAAAGGTTGCCGGTTTGAATCCCCGAGGCAGTTCATCTCCAACTGCTCACTGGGTGCAGATGACGTCAATTAAAGGAAGCCCCCTGCACACTCTGATTCAGAGAGGTCGGGTTAAATGACACATTTCGTTTGAACTCAGTTGTACAACTAAGTATCCCCTTTTTTTACTATACACTCCTGTCCCAGATACCATTACATATAGACCACTATGAATGAATGTCTGCCCAGATACCATTACATATAGACCACTATGAATGAATGTCTGTCCAGATACCATTACATATAGACCACTATGAATGAATGTCTGCCCAGATACCATTACATATAGACCACTATGAATGAATGTCTGCCCAGATACCATTACATATAGACCACTATGAATGAATGTCTGCCCAGATACCATTACATATAGACCACTATGAATGAATGTCTGCCCAGATACCATTACATATAGACCACTATGAATGAATGTCTGCCCAGATACCATTACATATAGACCACTATGAATGAATGTCTGCCCAGATACCATTACATATAGACCACTATGAATGAATGTCTGCACAGATACCATTACATATAGACCACTATGAATGAATGTCTGCCCAGATACCATTACATATAGACCACTATGAATGAATGTCTGCCCAGATACCATTACATATAGACCACTATGAATGAATGTCTGCCCAGATACCATTACATATAGACCACGATGAATGAATGTCTGCCCAGATACCATTACATATATACCACTATGAATGAATGTCTGCCCAGCTGGAAAACAGTGTAGTATGTTAGTGTGCTAGGTGACTTGTTGTGTTGGGAGGTAAGCCCCAGAGGGTCTGAGATGAGGCCTCTGTAATGTGGGAAGAACATAAAAAGTACAGGCTGGAGAGAGAGAGAGTGTGTTACAATAGGTTATGTTGTTATGTTGAATAGGTTATGCAGAATTAGCAACATATCATGCACCACATTGACTCCTAGGCCTACAAACTGTACACCCTAATGTAGATGCCTTTCTGTCATAATGACTCTGGTACAGTTCACCTTTTCCTCTCCAGACTCATTCTTCACTCTGTCATCTGCTTTTACTTTCACCGGCTTCTCTCTCCCTCTTTCTCCATTTTTTTTTTATCTCACTCTGACATTCGCAATTTTTCAACGTGCAGATGTCGAAAACTCCTCCCAGTACCCGCTCCCTCTCTCGCTTCTCTGTCCTTCCTCCCCCTCCCCCTCCTCTATGTGCTAACTCTAGAGATACACCTAGGTAACAGGTCACTCTCCTCCCCCTCCTCTATGTGCTAACTCTAGAGATACACCTAGGTAACAGGTCACTCTCCTCCCCCACCTCTATGTGCTAACTCTAGAGATACACCTAGGTAACAAGTCACTCTCCTCCCTCTCCTCTATGTGCTAACTCTAGAGATACACCTAGGTAACAGGTCACTCTCCTCCCTCTCCTCTATGTGCTAACTCTAGAGATACACCTAGGTAACAGGTCACTCTCCTCCCCCTCCTCTATATGCTAACTCTAGAGATACACCTAGGTAACAGGTCACTCTCCTCCCCCTCCTCGAAGTGCTAACTCTAGAGATACACCTAGGTAACAGGTCACTCTCCTCCCCCTCCTCTATATGCTAACTCTAGAGATACACCTAGGTAACAGGTCACTCTCCTCCCCCTCCTCGAGGGTGCTAACTCTAGAGATACACCTAGGTAACAGGTCACTCTCCTCCCCCTCCTCTATGTGCTAACTCTAGAGATACACCTAGGTAACAGGTCACTCTCCTCCCCCACCTCTATATGCTAACTCTAGAGATACACCTAGATAACAGGTCACTCTCCTCCCCCTCCTCTATGTGCTAACTCTAGAGATACACCTAGGTAACAGGTCACTCTCCTCCCCCTCCTCGAAGTGCTAACTCTAGAGATACACCTAGGTAACAGGTCACTCTCCTCCCTCTCCTCTATGTGCTAACTCTAGAGATACACCTAGGTAACAGGTCACTCTCCTCCCCCTCCTCTATGTGCTAACTCTAGAGATACACCTAGGTAACAGGTCACTCTCCTCCCTCTCCTCTATGTGCTAACTCTAGAGATACACCTAGGTAACAGGTCACTCTCCTCCCTCTCCTCTATGTGCTAACTCTAGAGATACACCTAGGTAACAGGTCACTCTCCTCCCCCTCCTCTATATGCTAACTCTAGAGATACACCTAGGTAACAGGTCACTCTCCTCCCCCTCCTCGAAGTGCTAACTCTAGAGATACACCTAGGTAACAGGTCACTCTCCTCCCCCTCCTCTATGTGCTAACTCTAGAGATACACCTAGGTAACAGGTCACTCTCCTCCCCCTCCTCGAAGTGCTAACTCTAGAGATACACCTAGGTAACAGGTCACTCTCCTCCCCCTCCTCTATGTGCTAACTCTAGAGATACACCTAGGTAACAGGTCACTCTCCTCCCCCTCCTCGAAGTGCTAACTCTAGAGATACACCTAGGTAACAGGTCACTCTCCTCCCCCTCCTCTATGTGCTAACTCTAGAGATACACCTAGGTAACAGGTCACTCTCCTCCCCCTCCTCTATATGCTAACTCTAGAGATACACCTAGGTAACAGGTCACTCTCCTCCCTCTCCTCTATGTGCTAACTCTAGAGATACACCTAGGTAACAGGTCACTCTCCTCCCCCTCCTCTATATGCTAACTCTAGAGATACACCTAGGTAACAGGTCACTCTCCTCCCCCTCCTCGAAGTGCTAACTCTAGAGATACACCTAGGTAACAGGTCACTCTCCTCCCTCTACGCTCCCATCTCCCCTCTGCCCTCTGCCCTCTCTCTCTCTCACACATCCCCTCATCTTTACACCATGGTGTATAAACACCCTTCTTGTGACAGATAGTAAATGAAGGTGGAGAGAAACTCGCCTTTCTGAAATCAAATGAACTTGAACTGATCTGAAAATTACACATTGGAAAAAGAGAAAAAAATATAGTCTAACACAGATAAATGTGTGCCTGTCTCTTTAAGAACGCAGACACCGTCATAGGTGCACAACGAGCTGTATTTATGCACCGTTAAACCGTGACAGGCATTATGTGCATGCATTCTGAATGGCTTTAATAAATCGGGAGGGTGAAAGATAAACGCTCAGTGCATTCATATGGTATTTTCCACCAACCCCCTCCCAACCCTACTGCCTCTACACACACATACACACCGAGATCAGGGACATTACGCATACTTCCACTCCCTACTGAGGATGAAGAGTAACGCTGTAAACCGCTGCTGTTTCACGTCTGGGCGGCTGCCTAATTCCAGAGCTAGACGACGCCACAGTGACACACTGGCAGCGACACACGGAATCCGGGCTGGCTGCTCCCACCATGCGTCCTTTTATTCCGCTTCAGCGCAGATGAAACGCAGACCGCGCCACAGCCGCCTTCCCCTGCCGGGTTTAGCGACCAGCCACACTGACACCACACGCAGACAAGCATCTGGACAGACAAACGTGGTCCTGAGAAATCAATGTCTGTCATGTTCAGGCTACTGAAATAAAGGTGTTATCCACACACATTTAACCATTGTCTCGAATTGAGACAGAAGAGGCCTATTCGACAAAATGTCAGTTCAATGTCTGAATCACAACACAGATATACAAGCACACTGTCGAAAATAAGTTAAATAAAACGAAATAAAGACAGTATTCTCCCTTCTCCTCGTTCACCGTCCTTCCCCTTTCACCGTATATTTGCCTCTTTCTCCCCTCTCCCTCTTTCCACCAGCCCAGGAATCGATCTCCGCAGGATCGATAAGTTTGCATGAATATTTCCTGCCTGCAGAGAGGGTAGTTCGGGAGAGACGGAGGCTGAGGCACAGGCGTACGGAGCGGAGGAGAGGGAAGGATGGAGAGAGGGGACAGAAAGAGGGATACATCACCGGGAGAAAAGGAACGTAAATAAACACAAGATGGACCCGTCGCACATTACGAGCACGTGTTCTTTCAAGGGAATGGAGAAAATGACGTTTACGCGCAATTATTTGCAGTCTAATTTTAAACTATGGACTGTTTATTTACACATTTAAAACAAGAGAGAAGAGGAGTGTATTCCAGCCTTCAACACAGAAGTGTGTGTGTGCCCAGAACACTTTCCAGTTCCGAGTGCATAATCGGCACCGAGAAGCGCGCTACATGGGAGTCGTTAATTAAGGTGGGGCGGGAATGCATGACTGAACCTCACCGACATGGCAAGAATAACAGAAAATGTCTTACCGGAGTCGGAACGTAGAGCCAACGGGGACTTCAGACGCCAGGCGTTGAGGTCAGGGGCAGTTCTCTGAAACATGAACGGCACCGGCAAGGGAACAAACATGATCTTCCTCCGTCTTCTGGTTTTGTTTCATATCATTTTTCAGTAATATTGTGACAAGATGGCCCCTCTTCTGTGTATCTTCGTCCGTTTGAAATATACTTGGTATCGAAAACTTAGAACATTCGTTGTTTAGCTTACCAGTTGATGGCCCGTACACATCTAGGCTATGCTGGATAGCTCTATTTACGTTTTAGGATGTCTGTTTCTCATCCGCAGGATTTTGGATGTAAATGTGCATAAAACATATATCTATATGGTGCTCCTTGACTGTGCAGCAATCAAGCTAATGAACCAGCCCAGACCCAACACACAGACGGATAGAACCACAACTGAACTCCCACTACTATATCAGAGGAACACTATCAGGACTAATATAGTAATAATACTTGTATTATAAGCCTGTGGTTATGTCCAGATTTTTGCTCCTGTCTCTCTCGTATGCCGTGGAAAACTGTAAGTAACCATACATTAGTCTAATCGTTCTATTTCTCATGTATGCGTTTATATTAGCATAGTCTCAATGTTAGCCCACTGTTTTCCTATCGACAGGCGTGAGAACAAACACCGTAACAGTCGCTAGTTTCTTAGCGTCACTCACCCGGGTTAGCTTTGGTTTGCGCTGGTAAATAAAATGGATAATATTACAATAGAAACAGACGAAACCCGAGTCACGCTGGCGTGCATAAAGTACAAGAATTATTGTGATATATTTGGATTTGTTATTTTTGGTTAATCTACTTTATTTGGTTTATAGCTGATTGCACTGTCTCACTGCCCCTCGCATGTAGGCTATATACACACACATTCACCCATAAGCAGGTTACAAAGCAGCGAATCGTGTTTAAAATGAATGTAAAATAGTCGCATTAAGCTAATCAACTGAAATAAATAAACATTTGGAAAGGCTACACAACGTGCCCGCTTGGCCTACGCTCCTCCTCCCTCACTCCCTGTCACAAGGCAGTAATTAAAACGCAATCAATCGATAAATAAATAAATAAAGCCAAATAAAGAAAGAAAGAACGGAAACAACATAAAAAGAAAGCCGAATATCCGTTACGTTTCTCGTTTTTGTCGGAGCACTTGCCTATCTTTCCGTCCATCCGCCTGTGTGTCTTTCTGTCTGCCTGTTTGTCCCAGATATTTGGGAACCCCAAATAGCTCACTCGACCCGGCTCCCTCCAGTATTCTAGCGATCTGCCACTACGCTGGCTGCAACATTGAAGCGAGAGCACCCGCTACTCACACATTACCACCACCTTACCCCCACCCCCTCCTCCCTCATGCTCTCTCTCTCTGCTCCATCCTTCCTCGCTCCCCTCCCTCGTTTTCAGCGCCGCTGCTAAAGGTATCCTGTATTGATTTCTGTCTTCTTTCCTCTTAATAAGACCATGCTATAATGATGCGAATGGTGATCATTACATTACTGCTTGTCTGGGAGACTGGGATCAAAGATAACTGGAGAAGCCAACCAATAGGCACATACAGTATGTTACTATACTGAACAAAAATATAAGCGCCACATGCAACAATTTCAAAGATTTTACTGAGTTGCAGTTCATATGAGGAACTCAGTCAATTTTAATGAATGAATTAGGCCCTAATCTATGGATTTCACATGCCCGATACCTTAAATAATGGGCCTCAGGATCTCCTCACGGTATTTCTGAGCATTCAAATTTCCATCGATAAAATGCAACTGTGTTCGTTGTCTGTAGTTTATGTCTGCCCATACCATAACCCTACCACCACCACGGCGGACTCTGTTCACAACGTTGACATCAGCAAACCGCTTGCCCACATGACACCAAACACATGGTCTGCAGTTGTGAGACCGGTTGAACATTCAAAATCTCTGGCAACAGCTCTGGTGGACATTCCTGTAGTCAGCATGGCAATTACACGCTCCCTCAAAACTTCAGACGTCTGTGGCATTGTGTTGCATGACAAAACTGCACATTTTAGAGTGGACTTTTATTGTCCCCAGCACAAGGTGCACCTGTGTAATGATCACGCTGTTTAATCAGCTTCTTGATATGCCACACCTGTCAGGTGGATGGATTATCTTGGCAAAGGAGAAATGCTCACTTACAGGGATGTAAATGAATTTGTGCACAAAATTTGAGAGAAACAAGCATTTTGTTCAGAAAGATAAAACCTATCATAACATTTAGATTTTAATCAAATCATGTTTGCATTTTTTTTTCTCTCTCATGGAATTGCGTGAGGGAATCTTTGCATTAAGACATCTTTCAGCCTTAAAAATTCACAGTTGAACCTTCATTGGCTAACGCACTATAAACGCTTTCTTGGTGATTTCTGACACCCATATACAATGTTCTACAATCATTATGACAGTCATATGAATCTAGTTTATATGTTTAGGTAAAGGCATAGTGAGACCAGCTATAAGCATTTCTAACAAATCATGGCTGTTTAAATTCCTCCCTGCATCTATGACTTCAAATTCAAAATTACTGACGTGTCATGATCTAATTTCATCACCATAATTCCTGTGACTCAGAAGATGCTACTATTCTATGTGAAGAAACGTCATCTGCTACAGGTAAGGCTTGTGTTTGACCATGAGCAAAATCCCACTCCGGTAAGGCCAGCAGAGGCCTCACCGGCTTCACGCGGAAGAGCACCGGTTCAACCAACATCTCACTTCCCGCATGCAGGCCACATCTTGGAGTATTGCCGTGCACGCAGCGCGCGCCCTCTTTCTCTACTTCATCGCCTCACCTCCCTCGTGCCAAACCGATATATAATACGCGGTGAATTACCACGCCATACACTAGATTATTATCGATATAGATTTTTAAACAGAAAGATCAATACAAACATCTAAATCAATACAGGCAAATCAATAGCATTGAGTAAGACCTCCGCCCCCCACACACGTTACAGTCTATAGGCCTCTTGCTACTAGTTAAATATGAAATGTTAAACGTTATGACTGACTAATAAAAACACATAGGCCTATCGATATAGTCATACAATATATTTATTATTAATATTACTACAATTATTATTTGTATTATTATGATGATTATTATTATCATTATTATTCCTTCACCGTTTTGGTTTCACTGCAGGCCAGGGATATGTGCTAGTTTCTAATTATGAGAAATGTGTCCTATTTCCAGCCTTCATCTCTACCCCCGAATACACCACAATACAACACGGTTTGTTGTCCCTCTCCCTCCGCTCCACGTATGACAGATGACATCCGCAAGTCCAACGAGAGGAAGGAGGGATGTGGTTGAGGAGGGGAAGGAGAGAAGCGACTAGTTGTCCTTCACGCACCCCCTTTTCGAACAGAGGTAGCCGCGCGCGCCCCGCTCCTTCCTCCTCCCCATACTCCTTCCAGACAAAAGCAATTATTTCTTGTAGAATGTAGTGTGGTTGTGCGCGTTTGTGGGAGAGACGGATAGAGGTAGGGTGTGTGAGATTGAAGGAGGGGAAAATAAGATGGTGTTGGAGGGGATGGGAGGATGAGGGGGGCCCTAACACCTCCAGCATCCCCCATCCTCCTCCTTGCACACCTCCATCCAACTCTTCTCTTTCCTTTATCTGCAAATGTCATCTGTCATATGTGGAGCTGACATCCAACCAAATAAACTCTGTGTCCTACCCAAAGCTGTACCCCAAATACCCACTCCCATATGCACCTTACTAAAACGTTTATCTTGTTTTTTAAACATGGGAGTACATTTGGGCACTTGATTGTTCAGTATTTACCTGCCAAAAACTTTTGCAAAAAAAAATATACAAATGCAAGTAGCCAGCCAGACAGACAGACAGACACTAAGTTCATACTTTGCAATTCATCTAAGAACTATACTGTGTGTTGTCCTTGCCATGGCAAACAGTAGTCGAGCCTCAGGGCTATACCCAACCATACTATACACCTGGACCAAATACAAAGCTCCTCTCTCTGTAAGTCTTTATGCCTCCCCTCTCTCTCTATGTGATAATGCCCAGGCAGGGAGCCTGCAGGGAGGCTGCTCCAGACTTCCCCTCCCTAGTGGCCTCCATGGACCCCTGGAGCCCAGAGACAATACCCCTGGGGGGCCTCACCATCCAATAACCCCTGCTGCTCTGGACCATTCTCACCAGGGGCCCGGACGGCCTGGGACAGGTTGTCCACTGTTGGGACTGGTACTTCGTCAAACAGATAAAATAGAGAGGCTCTTCTCATCCCCTTTTTTAATGAAGAAGGAAAGGGGGACATCTAGTTAGTTGTACAACTTAATGCATTCAACTGAAACGTGTCTTCTGCATTTAGCCCAACTCCTCTGAATCAGAGAGGTGCAGCAGGGGGCTGCCTTAATCGACATCATCGGCATAACAACAGATTTGTACCTTGTCAGCTCGGGGATTCGATCCAGCAACCTTTCGGTTACAGGCCCAACACTCCTACCCACCAGGCTACCTCTGAGATGGAGATGGAATGGAGTCATTGTCACTGTTATTATTCTGTACTGTTATGTTATTGCATGGTACTGTATAGTAATGGCTATATGGATGCCAATTTCAATATTGGGGATTACATTATTATTGGCCCCATAGTGGTAAAAACAGGATCTCAGATATTTTTTATTTCATTACAATTGTATGACAATGTTATTACAAATACATAGATTTGATTGCTTAATTTGTGCAAAAATCTTACATTTTCTCCCTATTTAAATAGGCATTAATGGATAGAAATAAAATTCCCAGGCTGATTACAAGGTTGTTGTTTCTTAATAAATGTTGGATACTTTATTGTGTGTGATAACATGTTCTGATTAACGGTTAGTTCATCTGCCATTTTCTCTGTAGAACGATATATTGCTATTTATAATCAGGATTTTTGATGACCTAAAAATAAATTAGATATTTTTAACAATAAATCAAAGCTTCATCTATGCATACAAGAAAAACAAATAACATCCAACAAAATTGACCTCAAATTCTATCAATCACCAATGACATTCATAGAATGCAGAATGTTCCTAAAAATGTCATATTGGTATATCCTTCTTGAAATATCAGTATATTTAGTCATATTAACTTAGACATTATGGTTACACATTCAGCACATATAGTCTGGTCATCCTGCCCCATCTGTCCTTTAGTCTAGTATATTACTGGCCTCAGAGTAATAGCATGTCATTTTCATCTTCAAAGAAAGCAAGAAAAAAACACTCTGGAAATTACGGCAGAAATAAGGAACAGGAAGCCGGGTGGTTAGAACCCATGAGCCTTCCAAAAGAAGTGTGTAACTACGTACGAGCTGTGTGTGAGTGTGTACTAAATGTGTGTGTTTGACTATGTATTTGTCTGTGTCTACTGTCCATGTGCATGCTATGTCATGGTTATTGTTAAATGGTGATGTCACACTGACAAATGAGCTGGTTGAATTCAATTCTCACTCATCAATAACACCCATGTCCCCAAATCAATATCAGGCAACAGTTGTGTTACTGTCGCCGTCAGAGTGGTAACAGGGCCACATTACAATGAACAATACTCTCTCACTGTGACACTGCCTAGATTCAATCCAATACCACCTAGCATCAACCCAGACCTCTCACACCCTCGATCACTACACTGTCACTCCAATACCACCTCGCACCAACCCAGACCTCTCACATCCTATATCACTACACTGTCACTCCAATACCACCTAGCACCAACCCAGACCTCTCACATCCTATATCACTACACTGTCACTCCAATACCACCGAGCACCAACCCAGACCTCTCACACCCTCTATCACTACACTGTCACTCCAATACTACCTAGCACCAACCCAGACCTCTCACATCCTATATCACTACACTGTCACTTCAATACCACCTAGCACCAACCCAGACCTCTCACACCCTCTATCACTACACTGTCACTCCAATACTACCTAGCACCAACCCAGACCTCTCACATCCTATATCACTACACTGTCACTTCAATACCACCTAGCACCAACCCAGACCTCTCACACCCTCTATCACTACACGGTGTCACTCCAATACCACCGAGCACCAACCCAGACCTCTCACACCCTCTATCACTACACTGTCACTCCAATACTACCTAGCACCAACCCAGAACTCTCACATCCTATATCACTACACTGTCACTTCAATACCACCTAGCACCAACCCAGACCTCTCACACCCTCTATCACTACACTGTCACTCCAATACTACCTAGCACCAACCCAGACCTCTCACATCCTATATCACTACACTGTCACTTCAATACCACCTAGCACCAACCCAGACCTCTCACACCCTCTATCACTACACTGTCACTCCAATACCACCTAGCACCAACCCAGACCTCTCACACCCTCTATCACTACACTGTGTAGGACATACACACACAAAATTAGGGGTTCAACAAGGGTTCTTCTAAGATCCTCAAAATTATTCGAAGAACCTTAGGGTTCTTGGCACTGAAAATGGCTCCCAAAAGGTTCTTCCAAGAACCCCATAGGAGTTGGGGTTCTTCAAGGAACCTCCTTAGTTTGTGGGGGTTCTTGCAGGAACCTAACTATCCAATTTGAAATGACAACAGGTGCAGGCACTTAACTGAAAGATGCAAAGATCTCCTCAATTTAAGGTAAGGTTTGTCCCTTGTATGATCTAAATTGATATTGTTTTATAATGATACCATCTATCTTTTCATATTTTTGCAAATCTTTCTAAAACAGAAAATGGACACCATTCAATGGATATCAATCAACAAAGAGGTGAGAATATGTAGGCTGTAAGAACATGTTGAAGGCTAGATGTGTTGGGTGCAGATGACTGAACTGCTCACTTTTGTGTCTGTGTCTGCAGGTATGCAGACAAGGAGGCATACAAAGGTATGTCAATTGCTATTGGTACAGTATGTAATACAGATCACATGTACCATCCTCCTCCCTTACCTCTTCAATGAATATCCCATTGGCCTCTACATTATGGACAAGATATATGTATGAAAAACATGATCAAAACAGTTTTTCTTTTCATTCACATTCACCACAAAAACCAAGGTATGAATTCTGTCATGTCATATTTTGTTAATCATCTGTATAATAACTAATTTTTGGATTCACAGACTTCCCCCTCCCTACACCTCTGATGAATATAACAGGAAACCTGTTCGATCACCATGCACTGCAAAATCATTCTGTCTATGGATTTATTTATTTTATTTCACCTTTATTTAACCAGGTAGGCAAGTTGAGAACAAGTTCTCATTTACAATTGCGACCTGACCAAGATAAAGCAAAGCAGTTCGACACACACAACAACACAGAGTTACACATGGAGTAAAACAAACATACAGTCAATAACACAGTATAAAAATAAGTCTATATACAATGTGAACAAATGAGGTGAGATAAGGGAGGTAAAGGCAAAAAAAGGCCATGTAAAAACAATATAGCAAGTAAAACACTGAAATGGTAGATTTGCAGTGGAAGAATGTGCAAAGTAGAGATAGAAATAATGGGGTGCAAAGGAGCAAAATAAATAAATAAATACAGTAGGGGGAGAGGTAGATGTTTGGGCTAAATTATAGATGGGCAATGTACAGGTGCAGTAATCTGTGAGCTGCTCTGACAGCTGGTGCTTAAAGCTAGTGAGGGAGATAAGTGTTTCCAGTTTCAGAGATTTTTGTAGTTCGTTCCAGTCATTGGCAGCAGAGAAATGGAAGGAGAGGCGGCCAAAGGAAGAATTGGTTTTGGGGGTGACCAGAGAGATATTCCTGCTGGAGCGTGTGCTACAGGTGGGTGCTGCTATGGTGACCAGCGAGCTGAGATAAGGGGGGACTTTACCTAACAGGGTCTTGTAGATGACCTGGAGCCAGTGGGTTTGGCGACGAGTATGAAGCGAGGGCCAGCCAACGAGAGCGTACAGGTCACAGTGGTGGGTAGTATATGGGGCTTTAGTGACAAAAATGATGGCACTGTGATAGACTGCATCCAATTTATTGAGTCGGGTGTTGGAGGCTATTTTGTAAATGACATCGACGAATTTGAGGATCGGTAGGATGATCAGTTATTACGAGGGTATGTTTGGCAGCATGAGTGAAGGATTCTTTGTTGCGAAATAGGAAGCCAATTCTAGATTTAACTTTGGATTGGAGATGTTTGATGTGAGTCTGGAAGGAGAGTTTACAGTCTAACCAGACACCTAGGTACTTGTAGTTGTCCACATATTCTAAGTCAGAACCGTCCAGAGTAGTGATGTTGGACGGGCGGGCAGGTGCAGGCAGTGATCGGTTGAAAAGCATGCATTTATCTTTACTTGTATTTAAGAGCAATTGGAGGCCACGGAAGGAGAGTTGTATGGCATTGAAGCTCGCCTGGAGGGTTGTTAACACAGTGTCCAAAGAAGGGACAGAAGTATACAGAATGGTGTCGTCTGCGTAGAGGTGGATCAGAGACTCACCAGCAGCAAGAGCGACATCATTGATGTATACAGAGAAGATAGTCGGTCCAAGAATTGAACCCTGTGGCACCCCCATAGAGACTGCCAGAGGCCCAGACAACAGGCCCTCCGATTTGACACACTGAATTCTATCAGAGAAGTAGTTGGTGAACCAGGCGAGGCAATAATTTGAGAAACCAAGGCTATCGAGTCTGCCGATGAGGATGTGGTGATTGACAGAGCCGAAAGCCTTGGCCAGGTCAATGAATACGGCTGCACAGTATTGTTTCTTATTGATGGCGGTTAAGATATCGTTTAGGACCTGGAGCGTGGCTGAGGTGCACCCATGACCAGCTCTGAAACCAGATTGCATAGCGGAGAAGGTATGGTGGGATTCGAAATGGTCGGTAATCTGTTTGTTGACTTTAGAAAGGCAGGGTAGGATAGATATAGGTCTGTAGCAGTTTGGGTCAAGAGTGTCCCCCCCCTTTGAAGAGGGGGATGACCGCAGCTGCTTTCCAATCTTTGGGAATCTCAGATGACACGAGAGAGAGGTTGAACAGGCTAGTAATAGGGGTTGCAACAATTTTGGCAGATCATTTTAGAAAGAAAGGGTCCAGATTGTCTAGCCCGGCTGATTTGTAGGGGTCCAGATTTTGCAGCTCTTTCAGAACATCAGCTGACTGGATTTGGGAGAAGGAGAAATGAGGAAGGCTTGGGCGAGTTGCTGTGGGGGGTGCAGTGCTGTTGACCGAGGTAGGGGTAGCCAGTTGGAAAGCATGGCCAGCCGTAGAAAAATGCTTATTGAAATTCTCAATTATAGGATTTATCGGTGGTGACAGTGTTTCCTATCCTCAGTGTAGTGGGCAGCTGGGAGGAGGTGTTCTTATTCTCCATGGACTTTACAGTGTCCCAGAACTTTTTTGAGTTTGTATTGCAGGAAGCAAATTTCTACTTAAAAAAGCTAGCCTTGGCTTTTCTAACTGCCTGTGTATATTGGTTTCTAGCTTCCCTGAAAAGTTGCATATCACAGCGGCTGTTTGATGCTAATGCAGAACACCATAGGATGTTTTTGTGTTGGTTAAGGGCAGTCAGGTTTTATTTATTTTTTATTTTACCTTTATTTAACTAGGCAAGTCAGTTAAGAACAAATTCTTATTTTCAATGACAGCCTAGGAACAGTGGGTTAACTGCCTGTTCAGGGGTAGAATGCAGGGTAGCCCCAGAATGCACTGCCCCTGTCCCAGGTCTGGAGAGAACCAAGGGCTATATCTGTTCCTGGTTCTAAATTTCTTGAATTGGGCATGCTTATTTAAGATGGTGAGGAAGGCATTTTTTTTAAATAACCAGGCATCCTCTACTGACGGGATGAGATCAATATCCTTCCAGGGTACCCCGGCCAGGTCGATTAGAAAGTCCTGCTCGCTGAAGTGTTTGACAGTGATGAGTGGAGGTCGTTTGACCGCTGACCTATTACGGATGCAGGCAATGAGGCAGTGATCGCTGAGATCTTGGTTGAAAACAGCAGAGGTCTATTTAGAGGGCAAGTTGGTTAGGATGATATCTATGAGGGTGCCCGTGTTTACGGCTTTGGGGTGGTACCTGGTTGGTTCATTGATAATTTGTGTGAGATTGAGGGCATCAAGCTGAGATTGTAGGATGGTTGGGGTGTTAAGCATGTTCCAGGTTAGGTCGACTAGCAGCACGAGCTCTGAAGATAGATGGGGGACAATCAGTTCACATATGGTGTCCAGAGCACAGCTGGGGGCAGAGGGTGGTGTATAGCAGGCGGCAACGGTGAGAGACTTGTTTTTAGAGAGGTGGATTTTTAAAAGTAGAAGTTCAAATTGTTTGGGTACAGACCTGGATAGTAGGACAGAACTCTGCAGGCTATCTTTGCAGTAGATTGCAACACCGACCCCTTTGGCCGTTCTATCTTGCCTGAAAATGTTGTAGTTAGATTTCAGAATTTTTGGTGGTCTTCCTAAGCCAGGATTCAGAAACGGCTAGAACACCCGGTTTGGCAGAGTGTGCTAAAGCAGTGAATAAAACACACTTTGGGAGGAGGCTTCTAATGTTAACATGCATGAAACCAAGGCTATTACGGTTACAGAAGTCATCAAAAGAGAGCGCATGGGGAATAGGAGTGGAGCTAGGCACTGCAGGGCCTGGTTTCACCTCTACATCACCAGAGGAACAGAGGAGGAGTAGGATAAGGGTACGGCTAAAAGCTATGAGAATTGGTTGTCTAGAATGTCTGGAACAGAGAGTAAAAGGAGGTTTCTGGGGGCGATAAAATAGCTTCAAGGTATAATGTACAGACAAAGGTATGGTAGGATGTGAATACAGTGGAGGTAAACCTAGGTATTGAGTGATGATGAGAGAGATGTTGTCTCTAGAAACATTGAAACCAGATGATGTCATCGCATGCGTGGGTGGTGGAACTGAAAGGTTGGATAAGGTCTAATGAGCAGGGCTAGAGGCTCTACAGTGAAATAAGCCAATAAACACTAACCAGAACAGCAATGGACAAGGCATATTGATGTTAAGGAGAGGCATGCTTAGTCGAGTGATCATAAGGGTCCAGTGAGAAGTGAGGTTGGTTGGAGTAACGGCGATCCAGACAGCTAGCCGGGCCATCGGTAGCAAGCTAGCATAGGATGGAGGTCTGTTTTCAGCCACCCCATGCGCCTCCGTCAGTAGAACAGTGGCGCTCTGTGTGGCAGAGGGGATCAATCCAATTGGCTAAATTGTCCGATAGACCCACTCAGATAGCAGCCGATAAGACAGCCAACGATTAGCGGGCCGCAGATGGGCGTTCAGGTAACGTCGCGACGGAGAGGCCAGTTAGATAAATCCCTCGGGCAGATAACGTCGGTAGTCCAGTAGTCCAGTCGTGAAGGCCCGGTGGGGCTCCGCATCGGCAGTAAAACGGGTCCGGATAGGTGACCGCAGCCCAGGAGTCGCCGATGGAATTCCCCAGCTGGCCAGCACCGGAATAATCTATGTTTGCTCCGGGAACAGCGCAAGCCAATAGTCACACGGATAGCAGCTAGCTAGCTGCGAGATCCAGGTGTAAATGTCCAGAGTTTGCGGTTGAAATCCGGGGATATGGAGAGAAAAATAGGTCCGGTATGTTCTGGTCTGAGTCGCGCCGTACAAAACTGGTGATAGCTGTTCGAGCTAAAGGATAGCTGATGACCACAAACCGTGGTTAGCTGAATACTAACGTTAGCCAGCAAACTGGCTAGCTTCTGGCCAGCTTCTGGTTAGCTTCTGGTTAGCTTCTGGCTAGCTTCTGGTCAGCTTCTGGCTAGCTTCTGGTTAGCTTCTGGCTAGCTTCTGGTTAGCCTCTGGCTAGCTTCTTGTTAGCTTCTGGCTAACCAGAAGAGATTTGGGGTAAATAATACTATTTTTTTTAATTGGTGAGGTGGGTTGCAGGAGAGTGTTCTGAAGTTGAGTTTTTGGAAAATAAAATATATAAAAGATATGCGAAGAAAGATGTAAATATATATATATCCATGGGACACGACGAGACGAGGACAAAGGACGCCTGTCTGACTGCTATGCCATCTTGGTATGTACGGAGAATATGTATGTATGTACGGATACGGAGAACATCAACATCAACACGCCAGAGGATATACCCATTGGACTTGGGGGCTGCTGGGAGTTTACCTCATATTGAGATCTTTATTCTGCTGTGCCACTAAAATCATAATAAACACTGAGAACTAAAATATTGTTGTTATTGTTATGCGTATTATTATTAATAATAAGAACAGATGAGGGGGGGGGTACAATAACAGAGAGAAGATGCAAAATTCACACAAATCCATATGCTGACCTGATGTATAGATTTATCAAGATAAATTGGACATGATGTATGGTGTTATATTGTGTGTGTGTGTGTTGATCTACAGTATCTAGCGTTAGTGTACTATGCAGATCTGAAGACACAAAGCATACACTGGGAAATAAATAATGTGTGAGCATACAGCAGACTTATATACTCCATGTAGACACACACAAGCATGAAAGTACACACACACACACACACACACACACACACACACACACACACACACACACATACACACACACACACACACACACACACCTGATCCCCATCTCTGTCTCCCCTCCTCCTTCTATAGTGAATAAGCAGCCAGTCCATCTTAAGACCTTGTTCTTCCTGTATTTCTTGTCTTTTTTTATTAGTTTTTATTAACTTTGCCTCCCTCTCTCTGTCAGCACTTTCAATAATCAATGCTGATATATTGCCAATATCCAGCCAAGTCCCCAGTGTCATCTTTCACTGAGGCTGCGTTATTGGGGGAGATTGGCCCAATAATAATGATATTTATTACGGATATTTATTATCTGGATCTTGACAGTACTGAGGGCCACACCCTGCTGCTGACTTACATACTCACACTCTCTCCTCTCTGACTCCACACACTCTCCTCTCTGACTCCACACACTCTCCTCTCTGACTCCACACACTCTTTTCTCACTGACTCCACACTCTCTCCTCTCTGACTCCACACACTCTCTCCTCTCGGACTCCACACACTCTCTCCTCTCTGACTCCACACACTCTCTCCTCTGACTCCACACACACACTCTCCTCTCTGACTTCACACACTCTCTCCTCTCTGACTCCACACACTCTCTCCTCTCTGACTCCACACACTCTCCTCTCTGACTCCACA
The DNA here is from genome assembly GCF_002021735.2 of Oncorhynchus kisutch. Taxonomy (NCBI): domain Eukaryota; kingdom Metazoa; phylum Chordata; class Actinopteri; order Salmoniformes; family Salmonidae; genus Oncorhynchus; species Oncorhynchus kisutch. The sequence goes on along the minus strand of NC_034175.2, from coordinate 6,661,552 downwards.
CACTCTCCTCTCTGACTCCACACACACACACTCTCTCTCAGACTCTACACACACTCTCCTCTCTGACCATACACATTCTCCTCTCTGACTCCACACACTCTCCCTCCTCTCTGACTCCACACACATTCTCCTCTCTGACTCCACACACACACTCTCTCTCAGACTCTACACACACTCTCCTCTCTGACTCCACACACACACACTCTCTCTCAGACTCTACACACTCTCTCCTCACTGACTCCACACACTCTCCTCTCTGACTCCACACACTCTTTTCTCACTGACTCCACACTCTCTCCTCTCTGACTCCACACACTCTCTCCTCTCTGACTCCACACATTCTCCTCTCTGACTCCACACACTCTTCTCACTGACTCCACACACTCTCCTCTCTGACTCCACACACTCTCTCCTCTCTGACTCCAAACACACACACTCCTCTCTGACTCCACACACTCTCCCTCCTCTCTGACTCCACACACATTCTCCTCTGTGACTCCACACACACACACTCTCTCAGACACTACACACAATCTCTCCTCTCTGACTCAACACAATCTCTCCTCTCTGACTCAACACAATCTCTCCTCTCTGACTCCACACACACACTCTCCTCTCTGGGGCAAAGTTAGACAGAGAAGGCAGGGAGATATTAGTAGTTCACTAGCTGTTTCTATCCTAACCATATACAGAGGCATTTTTCTTTAACACTTGTATATTGGCCTATTTGGGACCAGCAGTTCATCTGTGTAGTTGGACCTGGAAGCGATACACATTTGAACAACTAAAGGAAAGACAGAGAGAGGAACGGTGTACAATGGGACCTGGTCTGAGGACTGTACATCTTGCCCAATTTGTCTCCCCCTCCCCATACCTTAGGTAGCCCAACCTCAAATCTCCAGTCCAAGGCCCCCAAAGCACCCCCCCTCCCATCCCCCCCAAACCCCCCTGGCCTGCTTGGCCCCCTGACGTTAATCCAGCCCAGCCCAGCGCCCCTCATCGTTTCAGTTATTGATTTCCTCTCCAGCGCCATGGTTACATGTCACACCACGTCATTGGTCCAGGCTGCTGCTCCAGCCAGCCAGCCAGCCAGCCAGCCCCCTCTAACCTAACCTATCCACAAGGGAACCAGGGAATGGGAGAGGGAGGAGGAGGAGATGGGAGAGGAGAGGGCAGTGTTGTTGGACAAAATCGAGAGGGGGAGAGAGGGGAAAAAAGAGAGAGATGGGGAAAGAGAGGACACAAAATGGGTGAGAGACGAGGGGGAGAGAGGAGAGAGGGGGAGCCATAATAAACACTGCAGTATTTCAGCAAAGCAACCAGCGTTTTACAGGGATAGAAACAATCAGAAGCAACAAAATAAAAAATCTGCCCCGGGTTGCAGGAGAAATTGTGGAAATTATCAGAATGCGACACTAGAGTTCAGGGCGACAGATTTGTCTTGGGAAATGTATAACTGCTTGTCTTGCAGTTGTATACACATAATTATAAACTGGCTGGTTTGAGCCCTGAATGCTGATTGGCTGAAAGACATGGTATATGAGACCGTATACCACGGGAATAATAAAACATTTATTTTTACTGTTCTAATTATATTTGTAACCAGTTTATAATAGCAATAAGGCATCTCAGGGGGTTGTGGTATATGGCCAGTATACCACAGCTAAGGGCTGTATCCAGGCACTCCACGTTGCGTCCTGCATAAGAACAGCCCTTAACCTTGGTATATCGGCCATATACTTCAAACCCCAGAGATGCCTTATTACTTAATTACACAGAATGAAAACATATTGTGCTGCATGTAAGTGCATATATGCAAAGACAGGTAAGTCCTGTCACCATCACCACAATGTGAAACGCAGCTACAGCATTCTACACACCTCTGATAATATAAATGCCATAAAGAAAGACGGACTCCATACCACAAAGACAGACTGACTCCATAAAGACAGACTGACTCCATACCACAAAGACAGACTGACTCCATACCACAAAGACAGACTGACTCCACAAAGACAGACTGACTCCATAAAGACAGACTGACTCCACAAAGACAGACTGACTCCACAAAGACAGACTGACTCCATAAAGACAGACTGACTCCATAAAGACAGACTGACTCCATAAAGACAGACTGACTCCATACCACAAAGACAGACTGACTCCACAAAGACAGACTGACTCCATGCCATAAAGACAGACTGACTACATGCCATAAAGACAGACTGACTCCATGCCATAAAGACAGACTGACTCCATAAAGACAGACTGGCTCCAAGCCATAAACACAGACTGACTCCATACCATAAAGACAGACTGACTCCATGCAATAAAGACAGACTGGCTCCAAGCCATAAACACAGACTGACTCCATACCATAAAGACAGACTGACTCCATACCATAAAGACAGACTGACTCCATGCTATAAAGACAGACCAACACAATGCCATAAAGACAGACTGACTCCATGTCATAAAGGCAGACTGACTCCATGCCACAAAGACTGACTGACTCCATAAAGACAGACTGACTACATGCCAAGAAGACATACTGACTCCATGCCAAGAAGACATACTGACGCCATGCCATAAAGACAGACTGACTCCATAAAGACAGAATGACTCCATAAAGACAGACTGACTCCATAACACAAAGACATACTGACTCCATAAAGACAGACAGACTCCATGCCATAAAGACAGACTGACTCCATGCCATAAAGACAGACTGACTCCATAACACAAAGACATACTGACGCCATGCCATAAAGACAGACTGACGCCATGCCATAAAGACAGACTGACGCCATGCCATAAAGACATACTGACGCCATGCCATAAAGACATACTTACTCCATGCCAAGAAGACATGCTGACTCCATACCACAAAGACAGACTGACTCCATAACACAAAGACAGACTGACTCCATGTCATAAAGACAGACTGTCTCCATAAAGACAGACTGACTCCATGCCATAAAGACAGACGGACTCCATGTCATAAAGACAGACTGACTCCATAAAGACAGACTGACTCCATCCCATAAAGACAGACTGACTCCATGCCATATAGACAGACTGACTCCATGTCACAAAGACAGACTGACTCCATAAAGACAGACTGACTCCATGCCATAAAGACAGACGGACTCCATGTCATAAAGAAAGACTGACTCCATAAAGACAGACTGACTCCATCCCATAAAGACAGACTGCTTCCATACCATACATGTTTTTCAGGTCCATGCAGGACAGACTTCACCATGTGAAAAGCAGCAAATTACTTTAGAAAAAGGTTACCACAATTTTGGTCAAGTACTGTAACTGTAGCTAAATAAAGAAACTATCAACTGAAGGATTTGTGCCCAGGTCCAAAAGCCAAGCAAATGTCACACACGCACAGACACACACACGCAGACACACACGCAGACACACGCAGACACACACACACGCAGACACACACACACACGCAGACACACGCAGACACACACACACACAGACACACACACACGCAGACACACGCAGACACACACACGCAGACACACACAGACACACGCAGACACACACACGCACAGACACACACACGCAGACACACGCAGACACACACACACAGACACACACAGACACACGCAGACACACGCAGACACACACAGACACACACGCAGAAACACACACGCAGACACACACACGCAGACACACGCAGACACGCGCAGACACACGCAGACACGCAGACACACACAGACACACGCAGACACACACAGACACACGCAGACACACACACACGCAGACACACACACACGCAGACACACACACGCAGACACACACAGACACACGCAGACACACACAGACACACGCAGACACGCAGACACACACACACGCAGACACACACACGCAGACACACACACGCACAGACACACACACGCAGACACACACACGCAGACACACACACGCAGACACACACACGCAGACACACACACGCAGACACACGCAGACACACGCAGACACACGCAGACACACGCAGACACACGCAGACACGCAGACACGCAGACACACACACGCAGACACACGCAGACACACGCAGACACGCAGACACACACACACGCAGACACACGCAGACACACACACACGCACGCAGACGCACACACACACGCACACACACGCGCACACACACACACGCAGACACACACACGCAGACACACACACGCAGACGCACACACACACGCACACACACGCAGATGCACGCACACACACGCAGACACGTGCAGACACACGCACATGGCTGATTAGTAGCACCACCTTCACTAACAATGACACAGTAATATCCATGTAATATAATCCATCTATCTATCTATCTATCATATAGTTGTGCCCACCCATGAAATGTCGGTCTCTAGGTTAAATGGAATCTCTCTCATTTCCCAGTTCATCCTCATATTCTCTCTCTCTGTTTCTCTCACTTTTAATGCACTGTAGTGTCTCTGGCCAGTGTGTTTACCTAACCCTCTCTCTCTTCCACTCTCTCCTCTCTTCTTCACTCCCTCGTTCCCTCTGCGAGCAGCTAGGCTGTGTGTGGGAGATTTAGAGCGGGGATCAATAAGAAATGTAAAAATCAATGCACTTAGTGCCAGGAAATCAATGGGACTAATCGGGATGCCAATCAGCCCAGTCAAAACAATTAGGGGGAAGAAAAATGTTTAACATCCTCCTCTCTCTTGCTTACACACAGAGGCAGGAAGAGAGGGATGGGGATATCAGAGGCAGGAAGAGAGGGATGGGGATATCAGAGGCAGGAAGAGAGAGATGGGGATATCAGAGGCAGACAGAGAGGGATGGGGATATCAGAGGCAGGAAGAGAGGGATGGAGGGAAGAGAGGGAGGGGGATATCAGAGGCAGGAAGAGAGGGATGGAGGGAAGAGAGGGAGGGGGACATCAGAGGCAGGAAGAGAGGGATGGAGGGAAGAGAGGGAGGGGGATATCAGAGGCAGGAAGAGAGGGATGGAGGGAAGAGAGGGAGGGGGATATCAGAGGCAGGAAGAGAGGGATGGAGGGAAGAGAGGGAGGGGGATATCAGAGGCAGGAAGAGAGGGAGGGGGATATCAGAGGCAGGAAGAGAGGGAAGAGAGGGAGGGGGATATCAGAGGCAGGAAGAGAGGGATGGGCGAAGAGGGGTGGGGATATCAGAGGCAGGAAGAGAGGGGTGGAGGGAAGAGAGGGATGGGGGGAAGAGAGGGATGGGGGAAGAGAGGGATGGAAGGAAGAGAGGGATGGGGGAAGAGAGGGATGGAGGGAAGAGAGGGATGGAAGGAAGAGAGGGATGGAAGGAAGAGAGGGATGAGATGAAGTGATAGATGGGAAGGAAAGGATCAGGAGGGAGAGCCCCAAGCTTAGTCTGGGGGAAGAGAGGAGAGAGGGATGGGTGGAGCGAGGCTGGGAGGAGTGAGGGATGGGTGGAGCGAGGCTGGGAGGAGTGAGGGATGGGTGGAGCGAGGCTGGGAGGAGTGAGGGATGGGTGGAGCGAGGCTGGGAGGAGTGAGGGATGGGAATGGAAATAAACAGAAGTCAACAGGGAACAGATGAGGTGGTCACACTAAAGACAACTGGGTTCTGGCATACATCAAGTATCAGCCTTTGACCATGAATTCATGTTAAATGTATCTTCTTGGCCTTTTCTAATTCTAGTGTAATTCTAGAGGAAACCAAACAATAAAAATATGATCATAAAAGCTGATGCTTTTATCCAAAGCAAATATCCAGAATACTGTATGTGGCCAATGTCAGACACAAACCCACAACTGTGGTGTAGTGAGAACCAAGCACAGGGCACCACAGTGTCATCAATGGGATCATTCTCTTATCAAATGGTTTGATTCCTAAATCAGATCACAACCTGATCCCCCAAGTCATCAAATACAGTCAGAGTGGAGGAAGGCAACAACATACACGACTGGTTGGATTCTGACATACAGACAATTCTGACCTTCATTCAGTTGAGTCAATCTTCCAGGAAATCCAGATATTCCCACTGTCTTTAATCCAACACAACAACACACTGAACCCCATGACAAGATCCACCAACAACACCTGACTCAGCTCTAAAAACAACCAACTCTTTACAAATCTGGAAGATCCAACCAAGAAACTCTACCTCACTGAACCATCCAATCAGATTGAGTGTTTTTCAGGCCAGACATCCAATAAGGAGGCAGGAATTGAGCGAGGAGACGTTGATGGGGGGTGGGGGGTAATTTGGGGTCAATCAATAGAGCTGGCCTCCCTCTATCTTGTAGCTGCTCACCGTGCTAAAATCAATAGGGAAGCCAATAGTTCCCAGGCTGGGTCTAGATTAGTGAGCACACAACTAATCAGGCAGTCTGTGAAACTGACACCACAGCTATTAACCTATTGATACGCCAGGAGACACCAGTTGAAAATACACAGATGCGCCAACACTGACACACGCATTCCACCACAGATTGACATTCTGTCAGACTCTGACTCCCTGTAAGAGAACTTCATACTACCGTTTAGTCTAAAGTGGTACTCCAGTCTCCTTTTCAGCTCATTCAACACCTGATCTTCTTAATAAAAGGCACATCTCAATAGGTGGTCCAGGTAAGTAATGGGGGGGGGGGGCTTTACTCTCTTGTTCTCTATTGCTCCTCTATTATTCCTCAAGAAAGGGGGAGGCTGATGACATCAGAGGGCTTCATCAGACAAGCTCCTCGAATGGCCTAATCCATAAAGTTACCACTTTCTTAGCTCAACACTATTTTTCACCCCTAGATGAGTGTACATTTCTGTATTTACACGTGATATATTGTTTTTCAACAAGAAAAGTTCCAATATAGCTGGAGTGCATCTTTAATACAGGTCCCATGTGGCTCAGTTGGTAGAGCATGGTGTTTACAGCACCAGTGTCGTGGGTTTGATTCCCACGGGGGACCAGTATGGGAGGGGGGGTAAGAAAATGTATGCACTCACTACTGCACCTTGTTCTGGATAAGAGCGTCTGCTCCCCCCCCCCCCCCCCCCCCCCCCCCACACACACACACACAGCTGTGCTCTGTATTCAGGCCTCATTGTCTCTCTAGTCAGAAACAGGATAGCATGGATGTTACCTCTGGAGCTAGACCGCAGGGTCAGAGAGGGGACTCAAAATGGCTGTGAGTAGATGGCAGTTTCACTCTAATGCAGGTGTCTCCGATTGGTGCAATGGTCTGCATTAGTGAGAGTGGACTGTAAATTTCTTCTCATAAATAGATATCCACGGGTTATATTTCTATGGTAGTAACTCTATAAATGGTAATTCACATAGACTACTTTTACCATTTAAATAAATATTTAGACAATAATTATGTAATTGTCATTGACCATCATACCACATAGACCTATATTTTAATCAAACTGATAGAAATTATGGTCATGACATACAAATTGCTCTGCAAAACTGGAAAAATAGCATGTTTCAAATTTGTTACCACTGTGTTATTCAGTCTTCAGCCCAAACTAGCCACAGTCTTCTCAAGTAGCAAAACATTATGTACCACTACCTCACTACTCTTTAGGGCTGCACCACACAAGGATCATTTGTCAAAAAGCCGGACTAGCTTTCATCCTTTACTTTTGAAAGCCCTGTTGTTTTTATAGATTGCCTCTCCTTCCTCTGTTCCTCTTCCTCTCCTTCCTCTCCTTCCTCTCCTTCCTCTCCTCCCTCTCCTCCCTCTCCTCCCTCTGTCTCTCTCTCTCTCTGTCATGTTTTAGTCTTCATATGTTGCTTTTGTTCTCTTCCTCATTTTCCCCTTGTGTAAAAAATGAAAGGCTGAGAACAGGAAGAGTTACAACAAACACAGCAGCTAGCCGCAGTACATCAGTGGGATCGCTCTGACAGACAGTTACAGGCTACATCTAACAGCACAGCCCAAAATCAAACTCATATACATGATATTTAAAACGCTCAATATTAATCAGCATTAAATTAAAAAAGCTCAATCATATTCATATGCATGGTATTCAAAGGGCTAGCTATCTCCAGATAAACAGGGTTGCATGATATGCATCATACAAATCATATCTTCAAAGCTAAGTAGGATTCATGCATGTTTGGAAATAGATTTTCTCCAGATCTGTCAAATCATATTGATATTCATGATAAAGACAAACATAAATCATTTTAAAACATGATATCTCCAAAACGCAATAGGATCCGTGCATTTGTGTTTAGAATTTGATAATCATCCATACACATTGGACTGTGACAGCTCAGGCAAAGCACCCAACAGAACTTTCTCTCTCTTTTTCTTTCCGACATCCTTTTCACCAATCCCTTTTCACACGTTTAATACACAGGGAAAATGAAAGTGAGAGGCGTATGAATTGAACTGGATTTATTTTCCAGTCAGATATACTTCCATGGTGTTGTCTATCCAGCATAGGTCCATCATGGACAACATGCAGCTAGGGCATAACAAACAGGATTCTGCTTTACAGCCTAATCATAACCCTTCCCTCTACGCTGCCATGGCTATGATGGGAAAGGAGACGTCAGGGGAAAGGGAAGAAGGAGAGAGAGAGAAAGGAGACAGGCAGGGGAGAGAGGGAGAAATGGTGGGGAGGCAGAGGAATGGAGAGAAAGAGAGAGATGGAAAAAGGGCCTACTGAGAGGAAGGGTAGAGTAGTCTGGATGCATTGGTTCCGTATAACAGACCTATTTCAGTCTGATAGACACATGTTGCCATTATAAGGAAACGGAATCCAAATGTCTCGCATTAGGTCCAGTATCTGGTCCAGTATCTGGTCCAGTATCTGGTCCAGTATCTGGTCCAGTATCTGCACCATACAAAGTAGGAGGATATGGGGAAATGATCCAGACTCAGTATTTGGCTCTCTCATCCCTCTCAGAGATATTTTCCCCTTAAGCGTCTTTCTCCGAAGCTCTTTCGTCTCGAGTGTTTCATTGCTTGCTTTACACAATGAAATGCTGCACTATTGAAACCACTGACAGGTTTTAAAAACAACATTCCATTTGATATGATAACAGACTGACAGAGCCAACGATCCCACCGAATCAATTTAAAAAGAGCTGAGGTATATGTTTAAATACAGTGTATTGGCACTAACCATAACCCTAACCCTTTTGAAGTGGCCATTTAGAAGATTATAGACATTTAATCCCAATGATACATCTCTTACATTCACATAATTGATTATATAAAGGTAAGAACACTGTAATATCAATAGTTACGTATCTTTGTACCTCAACAGAATCCAAACACAATAGAAAGAAACACAGGCCAACTGGAGAGACTGACGACTGCAGCCAAATCACAGAAAATGTAACACATCCTACAAAATGGCTGCAGAATCTAAAATGGGTGTGAGCTCGATATTGCCAGGCCAAGATAAGAACACTCTCCCTTAGCAGGTACACTGAAGAGAATGAGCTTCAGACTGTGGTAACAAACTCTATAATAATTTATAAATGTTATAATTGGTATGATTTAATTCACTTAAATAGCAACAGAGTCAATGGTGATTGTGGCAATTTGTCACAGCCTAACAGAGTAATATGAACTACACGTAGAGAAACAGAAGAATACGAGAGGTAAGCAGCAGATGAGAAGAGACCAAAACAGTATGGATGGATGATGGCAAAGAAGAAAATGAAAGACTGAAAGGAGTAGACCGCAGAAGAGAGACAGAAAGAAAAATAAAGAAATATGTAAAAAATAGACTAATTAGTTTAGTACAGCAACATTAACTGCTGCTACACTACTGGTACAACTACCACACAAAAAACATCATAATAACATATATGCAGTACTTGTACTATCCAATCATCAGCATCACTATATCTGAAGTGTTTAAAAGGGGTTATACTGAGAGGTGGCATGTTTGGGAGTGATAGAGGAGGAGTAGAGAGGTAGAATCAGAACAATTGAGACAGGGGTGGTGAGAGAGATATATTTGGGATTAAGGAACAAGTGCGTGGAAAAGGACGAGGATTAGGGGAGTGGGAGAGAGAAGGACAAAGTGAGAGGAGTGAATGAAAAGGCAGACAAAGAGCTTTGACGGAGAGGGCAGGGATAAAAATAGGTATTTTTCTGCTTCATCTATTTTCCTTCCTCTCCTCTGCGCTGCTCCCTACCTCTTTACTCCCTTCTCTGTCTAACTGGGAAGATCATTAGGAAACCTAAACGAGCCAGACCACCTGCTCTCTACTGTCGGTACTGCACTATGTAATGACCGAGGGACCATTGGACCGTTTCTCACACAGTGTAACCATCCATCCAGCAGAAGACAATGAGGTTAGGAGACTGGACTGGGGCTGGGGTTGGAGCAAGGGCATATTGGACCCAGGGCTAGAGCAAGGGACGGGACTTGGTGGAGTTGCGTGGAGATAAGACTATTATTTCATGGTCATTATGGTCTAAGGCAGTGACACTGAGATCTCTCAGGATTGTGACTGTGGGATTAGAAGGCAGGATCAGAGCGTTGTGACTGTGGGATTAGAAGGCAGAATCTGGCGGTTGTGACTGTGGGATTAGAAGGCAGGATCTGGCGGTTGTGACTGTGGGATTAGAAGGCAGGATCTGGCAGTTGTGACTGTGGGATGAGAAGGCAGGATCAGGGGGTTGTGACTGTGGGATGAGAAGGCAGGATCAGGGGGTTGTGACTGTGGGATTAGAAGGCAGAATCTGGCGGTTGTGACTGTGGGATTAGAAGACAGAATCTGGCGGTTGTGACTGTGGGATGAGAAGGCAGGATCAGGGGGTTGTGACTGTGGGATAAGAAGGCAGGATCAGGGGGTTGTGACTGTGGGATAAGAAGGCAGGATCAGGGGGTTGTGACTGTGGGATAAGAAGGCAGGATCAGGGGTTTGTGACTGTGGGATTAGAAGGCAGGATCGGGGGGTTGTGACTGTGGGATAAGAAGGCAGGATCAGGGGTTTGTGACTGTGGGATTAGAAGGCAGGATCGGGGGGTTGTGACTGTGGGATAAGAAGGCAGGATCAGGGGTTTGTGACTGTGGGATTAGAAGGCAGGATCGGGGGGTTGTGTGTAAAGAGAACATCTTCTCAATCCACTTCCTCATATATTCACTATATAATTCACTACACTGTGTGCTTGTAAGTGTGTGTGTGTGTGTGTGTGTGTGTGTGTGTGTGTGTGTGTGTGTGTGTGTGTGTGTGTGTGTGTGTGTGTGTGTGTGTGTGTGTGTGTGTGTGTGTGTGTGTGTGTGTGTGTGTGTGTGTGTCCAGGCTAGATAACACACATTTGCTGCTGCTGCTGGGGGTAGCAGTGGGAAGGGGAGCGGGGTCAGAATCCAGGGTCAGGTGTTAATTCACTGCATCTAGCAGCAGGAGCAGGAGGGACCACATCCAGACCAGACCGCTGCTGGAACATACATGGACAAACCAAGTTATATTCAATGATCATCCCTGTGGGTGGATCTGTCTGTCTCTCTCACCTCTCCCCTTCAACTCCCCATCTCGCTTCTTCCTCCCCCTCTCGCCACCTTTCAGTCCCTAACTCACTCCTTCTTCCCCTCTCTCCTCTCTCCCTTCCCCTGTCCGTCTCTCCTTCCCGGTTGTCCTCTCTCTCCTCCCCCACCCCAGTTTAAACGCAGAGGTCACTCTGTCTCCCAGGGTCCTGTCTGTCTGGGATGATCCTGAACTCTGACCCCAGGCTTGATCATATTCTAACCACACACAGACCACAGACACACTCACAGAAAGGGCATGTGTGTCCTCACAAGAGCCTTTTCATTGTGGTCATTGTTGATCAATTTATCACTTCTTTCCTGTCACTTACTGAAAACCTATTGGCAGATAAAGCTCGTTTGGCAAGAAAGTCAACGCTTTTGCAAATGTGAACATTTCGGGTGATTACAAGGATTTATCAAGCCAATCAAGCAATGATCGTGATTTAGTTATGAATTTGCTAGGAATCGGATACTATTCAATAGCCACTGACGCTGGTGGGTTCATGACATTTCTATCATGTGGTGTGGAGTAGAAAAATGACAAGCGATATCTTAAACAACCGCAGCATCATATTATCACAAAAACAAAAGCTCCATGAGCATACATTACAATAGGCATATAGCTTACATTCCCCCCAAACATGTGCGTAATATTTCCACTGTCATTCATTCATGCACTTTACCTATTTAATATTTCCCGAAAAATATGTCCAACTAAAAACAACGATAGTCTACTGACTAGGGTGTGTAGCAGCTTTTATAAAGGCATAGCCTACAACTTCTAAAATATATATATGCCTCTCTAAATAGGCCTACTGCAGACATTTTATATTACTAAATTACTTTATTGTAAAATATGGGCTCTATATGTTAAATACAATCCAACAAAATGAATTGATTTAACCCGTGTTATAATGCATTTTTAAGTCGAACAATGTGGAGAAGTATGGTGGAAAAAAAACGTATAGCAAAATGGCACATATCCCGAAATGACGGTCCCTTCTTGTCGCAGAAAGGCTGCAACGTGCAATTGCAATTTTTTCCGCTTTAATTGAGGGACTGGCCAAGCGGCCTTTGACCCGCGGGTCATTACTGCATTGTGCTCCGGGCCGCGGAGAGACCCAACACCATTTGGGGGGAGAATCGTGCGCAGAAAATGGATTCATTTTAAACGGCCTGTGGTGCTGATAATGATTGGAACTATAACGAAAAATCTATAGACAATGTATCCTCGTTTTATAAGGTATCTTAGCCTATGACTTGTAAAGTTGAGACACTGAAAATAGTTGGTGCAATAAACCTGTGAGGATTTGTGAAGGTCCCAAGAAAGGATTTCGGACTTGGTTTCAGATATTAGGGTTCATTGCATAGCCCAATCCTTTTAGGCTACTCACCAACCATATCCACCATTTTAGATCAATTGAGGGTTTCGTTTAGCAACATCAAAAATAACTTATGACTATACAATTGAAAGACCGTTCTAAAAACATGTGTAACCTCTAACACAACAGGCTACGTTTACCCTATATTTGGATAGGTAGCCGAAGCATTATCTGACAGACAGTAAGCCTAGAGAACCTATTTACAAAAGAACTGGCCAGAAAAATAGATTAACAGTTTGTTTCACATCAGTTTGATTGAATATTTCATGTCGTATAGCGAAGTAGACTTGTAGGCTACACAGTTTTTGATTATTGTAATTATAATATCGTAGTTTATTTCATTCTGATCATTAGTTCAAGTTCAAAGACATTTGGTCCGATAGCATCTATTGTAAACGACGTATCAACACATTTTAGTTCATATTTGAGGTATAGGGAGTTTGTGTTTAATTTTAAACTATGTTTAGATCGATTGACTAAGAGAATGAAGACTCTGATATTCCTTCTTGAATGTTTATTTTTTACATTGTATATGCAAGTTTCATTGCAAAGTGGTTAAACTTTGTCCCGTTATGCATGGTGTATATCTTGATATTCGAGCAACAATAAATTAGAACAGCCTGTGTAAATGTCCCCATGAATTTGCAAGTGGGCAATATAAAATGAAAGCATTTAAAAAATATATATATATATATATGTAGATTTGAATATTATGTAGGAACAATTCTCCATTCATCCTCCAAAAATGTTTTCTTTGAAATATCTCTCCTGTGTCATTATGCCAAACTAATGCAGATTCCTTCCGATATGCTATAGGCTTTTTCACGTTATAGGCTTTTTGCAGCATCTGAGCTTCATGCAATAATTTACGTCATGCAGGCTAAACTTAATAATTATAGGGAAGCCTATGTGAACAATCTGTTTTTTTAAGAGAAGTCCAATGTCTTTGAACGCGTGCGAAAGAACGCACACCAACAAACACATGGCGCAAAACACCTTGCAAATAGTGTCAACGTTACAAAACGCAAATGAATAAGCAGAATGAAACGTAATGTAGCCCTGTGCACAAGAAGACATACATATAAATATACAAAATGAATATAGGCCTACATAGCTAATGCTAAGGAATATATCTTTCACCTGACAGAAATAACATCGTTAAAGCCTTGTTTCATGGTTTTTAAATATTCCAGATATAGGCATAATAAACACTGAAACTCAGAACATCCCTACTGTGGTTGGAATCAGGGAATTGAATCACATTGCCTAAGCATTTGAAGACAAGCTATGTGGAACATTTAGTTTTCCAGCGAAAACGAGGGCTTTTTCAAACGCAATATCGTTCCATATTCACTGATACATGGGCATTTTACATGTCTGCATTAGGAAACACAGCCTGTTATAAAAGCATGATGAGGAAATCCTAACGTTCTCTGGTTTAGGGTTAGGTCGTCATTTTAGAGAGGCCTACTTTGTTCCTATGACTTTCCTAAAACCACAATAATATGAACATTCTGAAAATTCTGGGGGTTCTTGAAACTATATTACATTCAATGACTTTCCTTGTCTTATCTCTCATTTGCGTTCAAACAGGCCTATCGTATTAAGAACATTACATTCTGCATTAAAATATTATTATTATTATTATTATTATTATTATTATAGGGTAGTGCAATTGTAAGACTTTCCTTTCGTAAAAAAAAATGCAAATATGAATATAATTTTGAATGCAAATATGAATATGCTATTACATAACCATATTCAGCTAATCGTGTTTATTTGCATTCCGGTGCACATATTTAAGTGCTTTAACTCACACACACACACACACACACACACACACACACACACACACACACACACACACACACACACACACACACACACACACACACACACACACACACACACACACACACACCACCGTTTTTCACTTGACGTTTAAACTTTACATATTGTATTCATACTAGTTAAAGAGAGATGTATAGCCTAATCAAACAACCAACCCTCGAATTATCATCGTTAGTCAATTGACTGGATTAAGAACAGAGCATAGTGGGCTTTCCCTTTACCGAACTTGAAAGAGATTGGGGGAAAAAGCTAACCAGACTTGCTTCATATGCTTATTGAATAAATAGCCTATGTATCTGGAGGCTAACTGAATACTTTTAAAACTCATCACCATCACGACTCTGAGATGTAAAAAATGAGAGAGCTATACAGTATAGGCCTACTTTATGTGGAATGTATTAAATCAAATTTGAATATTTTAGGTGCACACAATTCTTTCTCAATTTTTACCAAATAACTAATACGCACGGCACTACACACGAACATTCTATATATTTTAAACCACATTATTAGATCATATTGGAGGCCTGTGTAGGCAATATGAGATGTAAGCCCATAATTTTAAAATAGCCTACACTGGACTGTACACCTGTGTGTTGTGTGGATTTTACCGAAATATAGCCCATAGAAGCAAGATCGTTCATATTTAAACATTATTATCCAGCTAACAAACTATCACCCAATATCTGATTAAACGTGTGAATGCGTGGTTGACAATTAGGCCTATTCTAATGATTATCTCTGTCTCAGCTCAAACCCTGTCTGAAACATCTATATCTGACCAATGACCAGTGTTTGTTGCTCATTAACCAGTGGACTACGGTTTGGGGGGCTCCCGGGGGAATTTTTCGTGTATCATGTCTTCGGGGGCATATTTTGTGTATCGTGTCTTCCTGTGCCTTTTCTTCTCGTGCCTGTCTGTCTGTCGCTCCAAGTTCTTGGTCCCTCTATTTACACCGCGCGTGGTCCTTGAATCAACCACTGCACGTGGAGCCACATAATGGCCTCTAAATGGCAATAGGGTCTCCGAATGTTAGCCGCCCAACACCAGTAATATATGGACACTTGCACATACACGCACACACATAGCAACTGGAAAGCAGAGGTGTGGTGTGTGTTGGAGACACACACTGCTGCCCAGTTGCTGTTATGTGTGAGAATAATGTGTTTCAAATAGCAACGATTCCCAAGTTGATGCAATCCTTAATATTACATTACATTACATAAAAACACAAAACACAACTAGCATACGTGACAATCATCATTTCAACACAGTATTTCATGAATAGATTTTGGTTAAAAGAGATAAGATCACATTGCCTTTGTTCAATGACATCACATGGAACGCTCAGTTTGCTTGAGTCAGGAGCGAGATGGAAGAGCAGAGCCGGACGGACAGAGGATGAACCTCCGCCAGCCCTGTAGGTTGAGTGTGTCCGCCTGTCCCCAGCTCTCCCCCTCTGCGGGTGCTCTGTCTCAGTGCTCAGGCTTATAAAGGCCCAATCCCCTCCTCTTAATTGATTTTCTCATAATTAACTCACTCTGTCCATCGATTTCCCTTCTGCGGCCTATCTGCCCTACAACGGCACTAACACTCCTACTGGCCGTGTAGGGGCCGTGTTATTGTGGAAGGTAGCCTATTATCTGCGGCGATCGGGCAAGCTGCCGAACAAATATCGACCAAATTGATTAACAATCCCACCCAATAACACTAAATACACATAGTCTTTATACTGTCACAGTCAAGGGCAAATAATAGCCTATTCGTGTCCACTGAGTGGGTGAACATATAGGCTTTTCTCTCATGGCAGATATTTGAAGACTATACGCAATTAAACAACAAAAGGCTTATAGCGCCATCAAGGGATTCCACTGAATTCGGTTTGTAGCCTATTTAAAAAACTACTTTCAGATGTTCCGGCTAGACATCTGAATCAAATGACTCATCGCAAACCCCAGTCATGTACTCTTGCTATGTAAATAGACATATGACATTATAATCACAACACACAGCATATCATATCAATAAACGATAAGAGGAAACATTCTGTGTGTAATGTTCCCATTCAACGAATGCAAGCGCAGACTGACGCATGATGCACGTGCATACATAATATAGAGCGAACTCATATTCAAAATCAAATATTCGCGCGATTCACAACCAGAAATACGGCATGCAGAGCAGGTGAATGACAGCGCGATTCGCCCACCGAGAGAAGGAAAGCGGGGGTATGAGAGGGACAGAGAGAAAGGGTTGCCCACATGAATTTATTTATGTTCTAATCAATAAAAAGAAAATCCCTGCCCGCGCAAGAAATCATTAAGGCCGTTATTTCTCTGTCCATCTCCTCTCTCTCCCTCTCTATGACACAGGCAAGTTGGCCTCGAAATTTGACTAAAGTCTTCCTGGTTGTGAATTGAAACAGAAAAGCAATATACTTGATAAGAAGGTGGAGGGTTTAGAGAGGATGGGAAGAGGCAGGGGGGATACATGGGAGGAAGCAGAATGCAAAGATAAGTTATCACTATGCAAAGTTGAGCCCTTATATGAAATCTTTATCTTTTTTTGGAGGTGAAAATTTACCAGTGCTTCCATCGGTGAACGTCTCTATCCCCGCCATGCGAGCTGCCTGTCTGAACACGAGAGGGATGGAGTGCAGAGATGGGGAGAGGTGTGTGTATGGGTGGCCAGGGAAAAGGGGAAGAAGGAAGGGCATAAGGGGAACACAATCTGGGGTGGGGGCTGTGAATTAGAAATTGGGGGTAGGTTAGAGGTGAAGGCTGGGTTTTGGGGTGCGGGGGTTGGGAGCACGCGCCCGCCCTGTATGGTAGGTAACACCCTAACCTTTCATGTCTCCCTTGCTGTCCTAATTGTGTTCCCCTCTGCTCTCCTCTCTCTCCACAGCTCGCGTTCCCTTCCCATCTTTCACTCTCGACGTCTCTCAGCGGTTTCCATGGCGACGTGGTGTTTGTGGTGCTGCTGCTGAGGAGAAAGAGGCGCGTGCATGTGAGACCGGGAGAGCAAGAGGGATAGTGTGTGTGTGAGAGGCAGAGATTGTCATTTAAGAGAGTGTGAGGACAGATTTCGACATTTCTAAGAAATCTAATTCAAAATGAACATTTCATAATATGCCTGCTTCAGTTGGACATACAGTAATCCCTTCCCCAGAGATATTATAACACACAGTAAAATAATCAGTGTTGGTTGTATTCTGCAGAATAGTATGATTTCATACAGTATAAAGAAGGCATATAAAATAAAAGGTCTACGAAAAAGGTGTCCTAACATGCTTATGAGAGGTGACACATTTGTTGTCACAGATCATTTTGAAGGGCTCTTAAAAGCTGATTAATTCATAGACAATAGCCTATTAATAGCCTAGCAATCAATTAACATTAAATTGTCAATATTCATGGTCCATCAATTCCTAAAACGCATTGACCTGGAACAGAAGTTATATCCACAGTTCCAATACCGGACATATAGGCTTAACTCTGGATATTCAGTGGGGCTTTTTCTCTATGCAGCTCTCTTCAAATGGACTATTCATCTCATGCTGCCATCTGCAGGCCAGAAACAGCGTTATTTATCAGAAAAAAAGAATGAATGAGCACCTTGTTTTTGGTGGATTTACTTATTTTTGTAAAATATTCCTTGATAATAATGGTAGACATCTGTGTGCATGAACATAGACACAGCAGAATTGACCTCCCAACTGGATGGGAGACAGCCTAGCCTGCTTCAGGTGGACATACAGTAATCCCTTCCCCAGAGAGCTCCAGCTCTATTATCTTTAGACCGTCAAAGACCTAGCCCCCAACAATTGTGAGCGCAGTGTGAAAAAGTCCTTTCTGGAGATGAAAAGCGGGGACCAGGGTGGACAGACCACGCTTAATGTCTAGAATAAGACCAAGAGGTCAGTTGTGAAATATGCATATAAATATATGTTTATGTTGAGCTTATCCTTTTTTAAGCATTGTAAGCCTAAGGTGGAGGTAGCTACCAGGCCTGTTGGCTTTTTATGAAGATGTTTGGACTCGGGTGCTCTGGATCCTTTGATGATGCCGACAATGTCTCATCAAACAGACCTTTTGTGATTGTTTGTAACTTGCACAATTCAATAAAAGGTCTATACAAACAAAATATAATTCTTTAAAACCAATTTACCAATGAGTCAACAAATGCAATACAAAAAATTGATAACTAAATAATATTTTTAAGAATTAACTCGATCTCCATGGATCATGGAGATACAGTATACAGTCAACTGTCTCAGTACATTGAGCATACAAAACATTAGGAACACCTGCTCGTTCCATAACATAGACTGACCAGGTGAATCCAGGTGAAAGCTATGATCCCTTATTGATGTAACCTGTTAAATCCACTTCAATCAGTGTAGATGAAGGGGAGGTGACAGATTACAGAATAATTGTTAAGCCTTCAGACAACTGAGACATGGATTGTGTGTGTGTGCCATTCAGAGGGTGAATGGGCAAGACAAAATATTGAAGTGCCTTTGAACACAGGATATGGTAGTAGGTGCCAGACACACCGGGTTGTGTAACCAACTGCAACGCTGCTGGGTTTTTCCCGCTCAACAGTTTTCCGTGTGTAACAAGAATGGTCCACCACCCAAAGGACATCTAGCCAACTTGACACAAGTTTGGCAAGCATTCGAGTCAACATGGGCCAGCATCCCTGTGGAATGCTTTCGACACCTTGTAGAGTCCATGCCCTGGCGAATTGAGGCTGTTCTGAGGGCAAAAGGGGGTGCCACTCAATATTAGGAAGGTGTTCCTAATGTTCTATACACTCAGTGTAAATCATACAGTATAAAAACACACAACAGATAGAAATGTAATTAAAAAAATGAATACTGCTTTTTATTCATTGCTCTGTTTTGCTCGACATGCAAGAGAAGAAACAGCACACTCCACTCCAACAGTGTCCAGGCTTCTCCTTCTTATTACCCCCCTCTTCCTCTCTCACTGCATTCTCTGGCTGTTCCATCACCAGCTGGCAGCACGATGACTGGGGCACTATGGTCATCAGGCTCTGAAGCTCCTCCACCTCCTCTCCTTCCACCTCTGTCACCATGACAACCTCATTGACCCCGGTGACATGGATGTGGATCTGGCCGGCGTCCCTAGTGCTCATTGGCAGAGGGCTGCTGGGCTGGGAGTGCAGAGTGGTGGTGTCAGTGGGTTCCATGGGGTCAGAAAGATGCGCGGTGGTGGGAGCCTGGGGGGTAGCATCAAACTTCACCACCTGGGACCAGGGGTGGGCTGGGCTAAACCCTGGCTCAAAGATGGAGTCACTGCAGAGCTGAGAGCGCTGAGCCTGTTCAACCTGTGGCAGGGCATGCTGGGATAGTAGCGGTGTTGTCGGGGCTGAGTTCGGGTCCAGACTGAGGTTGTTCATAGAGCCCCTATTGGGTCCATCATCACCCTGGGTGGATCCACAGGCTGGTGAGTAACCAGGAGGGGGTGTGCTGGTAGGCAGCAGCAGGTCAGTGCTACTTATACCACAGCCTGGTCCGAACACTTCAGGGAACATCTGTGGCTGGAAGAGCTCCTGAAGGGAAGGAGCAGTCTCAGCGTCCAGGTCCACAGGGAAGACAGTTGGCGGTTGGCTTGGAGAGTCAGGCCCATTGGTGGTGGTCTCCAGGAGCATGGTGTTAGTCACAGCAGGCTGGGGCTCCTCCATGGTTGAACATGTTGCCCCAGAGTTCTCCAGGCCTAGATCCCCTAACTCTTTGAAAAAATGTTTTTTTAGAGAGACAGGGTCTTCATTGAGGAAGTCACTGCTCAGAGCTGGACCATCGAAGCAGCCTTTCAGTTGACCGTCCAGTTCTCTGCAGAAGTCAGAGTTGGTGCGCATGAGCCTCGGTGTCCCTGGTTCCTGGCTTGGTGTTGAGAAGGACAGGCCTCCAAACATCTCTCTGCTCATCAAGGGATTCCTCTGGCAGTCTGGCTGGCCATCGAATAATACCGCCTCTGAGAAAGACAGTGAAGGCCCAATCAGATTTTTCTCTGGGGGTTGGTCCCCCTTGCTGTTCTCCATGTCTGCTGATCAAACTATGAAGACATTTGAAAATTCCTAGGCTTTATTAAGGGTGGGTGTGGTCAGAACTCAACATTATTACATAAAACATTGTTACATCAACGTTGTGATCCACATTAAAACAAGGTAGTCATCATAACTGTGAACCGCGAAAAACGTAATAATGTGTTTCACGGTTCTAAGACTTATACCGTCATGGCGGAAATTGAGAGAATAGGAAAATAATTCATGTTTTCACCGCTGCAGAACACACACACAACATAGCCTACCTGTTATCCAAATTGCCAGAATAAATGTTAATGTGGTAGCCTAGGCTATTTTCGTAGCATCATACTATAACTAAATGCTACTTTGGAACAGGCACATAGAAAGGTGGATTTAGGCTAAATCAGGAGCTTTGGGTCTCTATTTATATGTAACCAAATTTACACCACATATATTTTGTACAGAAAATGTACACACAAAATGGATGGATCTTCCTACCTTTTCAAACTAGTCACTCGCACAATGACCACAGGCCCACCTGGAAGAGATGGGTAGATTATATTTGAACCTTGGTTGTTTATATTTGAACAGTGCATAATATAGATTTCAGTACTTTGAGTTAAGAATGCTGCAATATTATTTTAGTCTTTCTAACTTCAGATAGTAGCCTATGTTGAACATTAGAAACACCGTGGAACTAATTGACCAACATCAGTGAGTCCGCGCGGATTAATTGTATCGTTGGACACCTGATATTATTCCTGCTGGCACCATTCGAAAACCTAGACCCCAACCATTGTGAGCGCGGGCTGAAAAAGCCCACGTCCTTTCTGGAGATGAAAAGCGAGAACCAGAGTAGACAGACCAAGCATAATGTACAGAATAAGTTCAAGAGGTGAGTTAATGAAATATACATATACATTTATGTTTAGCTTATCCTTTTTTATGCATTGTAAACCTGTTAGCTCCAATTTGCATGCGTCTCGGCTCGGACCAAACATGCCCAGAACTGATTAAACAAAAGAGCAAAAGGTTGGGTATGAAATTGGAACTTAGAAAATGCCGAGTTTGTAGGAAATTGCAACCAACATTCCTGTTTTAAGCATATCTGTTTTTTAAGAAGACGTTTGGACACAGGTGCTCTGGATCCTCTGACGATATCTCATCAAACAGTGGATGCCTTGGCACTAAATAGTTTCTGTTTTAACTAAATTAGTTATGATTAAAGACCTTCACCTTTAGGTACACTCTACACATGTATCTAAATCTATTTACTTTGTTTTAGTACAAAAGTCACCAGAAGACTGAAAAGGTGTCTTTGGCTTTTCCCACCTCTTGACTTGTAAGTGTGAATTAATAGGCTACACGTGCCTGCACTGTACTGTTTTCTATATAAAAGCGAAATGACCTTGCCACAAGCAGCACCACAGATATTGAGATGAGCCAGATGCAAGACTTCCCTCCCCATAGACATTAAAACCATTCGATAGCACCGACGTCATCCTCGTATCCCTATGGAAAAATCCCGATGGCTCATGAAATCGGAAATATTTTAATTTGAAACGCCCCATATTGCTGAATGGGTCAAGGCTAGCATCAAAAGTTGAATATTTTTGGATTTTAGATAACTCTAACCCTTTTCCTAACCTTACTTTAACCTAATTATCCTAACCAGCTGTTAAGTATCCTAACCTGCTTTGTCATTTTTCCTAACCTGCTACGAAGTCGAATCTGATGTTAATTTGTCAAAAGCTGTATCCCTTCTAGTCATGACCTTCCTATATGTAACCTCTATTTAACTAGGCAAGTCAGTTATGAACAAATTGTTATTTACAATGACGGCCTACTAGGGAACAGTGGGTTAACTGCCTTGTTCAGGGGCAGAACGAAATATTTACCTTGTCAGGTCAGGGATTCAATCCAGCAACCTTTCAGTTACTGGCCCAACACTCTAACCACTAGGCTACCTGCCGCCCCATTGGGCTGAACGGCACCAACATTGCTAAGGATCATCGAGAAAGTGGCCAGAATTAGCAAAGGATCATGTTCGATGTAGTGGTTTTCATCCTGCCTGAGAGACACGTGCAAAGAGCGTGCATGAGGGCGCACGCCTCTCCGTAGCCTGCCGGTCTGTGATTGGTGTCAGTACATTGGTCTGGTCTGTGTCGGGCTCCCAAGTGGTGCAGCGGTCTAATGCACTGCATTTCAGTGCTAGAGGCGTCACTACAGACACCCTGGTTTGAATCCAGGCTGTATCACAACCGGCCGTGATTGGGAGTCCCATAGGGTGGTGCACAATTGGCACAGCGCTGTCCAGGTTTGTCTGGGGTAGGCCGTCATTGTAAATAAGAATTTGTTCTTTACTGACTTGCCTAGTTAAATATTGTTTATTTATTTAAACATGGTCCAGAGTGAGGACTAGTAGTCAAAATGGATCGGTATTTAATTTCATTTATCGATTTGTAGCGAATTTTTAAATAATTCACTGTGGGATCGAACTTAATCATTGTAAACCAATTTTAGAGCCAAAATCAGCTGTTTAAAACAAATTGTTTGGCCATTCTAGCTATCATACTTTATATAGGCATTCTAAGGCAGACCAGGGGTTTTGGCACCGCTAGGTTGCTATGCAGTAGCTGACCAGCAGAGCACTTGGCTTCACACTCACACAGTCACACAAAGTCACACACAGTATCTGCGCATGTGCCTAGGTTTGCTTCACACTGTTACAGCGTGGTAGCCAGGGGACCAAAACAGAAGAAGAAGTTGAGCCTTGCGCTTCAACACTTAGTTGTTGTGGAAATTGACCTACTATGTTGTTTACTTTCTGCATCTACGTCATATCGCAGAGTCTACCTTTAACTCAGTTTTTGTAATACATTTCCTCTCTCAGGGAGGAGGATGCAGCTCCGGTCCCTGTGTCTGACGCCACCAGAGAACCACCAGAGACCAGGATGTCAAAGAAGAAGACTTTCCCCAGACCACCTGTCACACAGGATGCAGAGAAGTTTCATGATGGCCCAACTAACACCAGTAGGCAAGTATCAAACATTCTAAATGCTCAGTTCTCATATTTTGTTAGAAAAATAATCAAATTAACACACCTGACATGCATCTAAACCGATTTCCATTGTTTTAGCCCCAATACCATCCCAAAGAGAAGGTGCCTTTTCCCAACCCTGTGAGTAACAGTTACACAATTAAATTAAATGAACAATTCATGATTTGTGAGTGTGACTGCGCATTTGACCACCTCCTTCAGGATGTCTGAGCCAGACCCAGTGCCTCTCTCTGAGCCAGACCCAGTCCCTCTCTCTGAGCCAGACCCAGTACCTCTCTCTTATCCAGCAGAGACCAGCGAGCCCCAGCAGAAGGCAGGAATCTTCATCCCACCTGCCACAAAGCGACTGAAGAGGACCAGGTTAGGTTACACTTTAGTCATAGTTATTTCATACTATATTCACACCATTAGTTAGTTGAATCCCAATTTCTAATGATTGTTTTCTGTTCTAAGATTTTTGTTTGTGTCAATTCTACCTCAGAAAGTTGGAGCCAGCCCCAGGCCTTCTCTCTGAGCCACCAGAGAGCATGAAGTCAAAGGAAATGGAGATCCCAGGTCCACCTGCCACAAAGAGACTGAAGAGGACCAGGTCACTCTCTAGTTCTCATATTCTAGTCACACTATTATGTAGTCAGTTGAATCTCAATTTCTTTTTTTCAGATTCTACACTCCACATAGTTTTTTGTTCTAAGATTTCTGTTTAATTTGTGTCTGTTCTATCATGTTCTACCTTAGGAAGTTGGAGCCAACTCCAGCCCCTCTCTCTGAACCTCCAGACACCAGAAAGTCAAAGAAGAAGAAAATAATCCCTGGCCCACCTGCCAGTCAGCAAGTGAAGAGATCCAGATGTCCTCCCAGCCCCTGGACCCCTAACCTAGTGGAGATTAGACGTAGGACACCTACAGCCAGACCTCCTACCTGTGAGATAGGTGTAACTACATTTACCTTGAGATCGAAGGTAGTGACAAGCCCTACCTTGAAGTCAGGTGTAGTCACATCCCCATCTAGCGGTGAAGCCTTTTCCACATCCCCTGAGAGGAAGATGAGGAAGAAGAACAGGAAGAGGGCCAGATGCAGTGGTGCGGCCGTTCCCACCCCCCCTGAGAGGAAGATGAGGAAGAAGAAGAGGAAGAGGGCCAGATGCAGTGGTGCGGCCGTTCCCACCCCCCCTGAGAGGAAGATGAAGAAAAGGGTGAGGTGCTGCCCTGTCCTGTTGAACAACCCCTTGTCTGTCTGTCAGTCGCAGAGGGCCACCCAGGGCAGGAAGGCCTGTGTGTGGTGTAAACAGGAGAAAGAGTGGATGAAGACCATCTGGCAGTGTGAGGCCTGTCAGGTGGCCCTCTGTCTCATACCGGGCAGAAACTGCTTCAGGGCCTGGCACAAGACTCACAAGTGGAACGAGGAAGTCATCTTCAGTCTGTTTTCTTAAATGTTGTCAAATATGTGGGTCTGGAGCCTCAGCATGAGATATTAATGGTTTGTGGTCAAAAAAGGCCACATTCAGTTCCTAGTTCATACGGTTTTAGTATAATTCAGGCATACATGCATTAAATAAGAAATATTTCATTTGTGGGTGTTTTTGCAAAAAAAGGAAGTTGAAAAGTTTGCTACATTTTCTTAAAAGCCCTTTTCCTTATGTTGTTTAAGTTGACATATTAAATACATTGTTAAAAAACAAATATGCCTCTTTCAAATGTGTGCACTTTGTACATTACTTTACAGTTCTTGTTCTTACAACTAACCGTGATCCAAACAGTATCTTTCAATGCTACAAAGACAGATGAACTCATAAAACAACCATGCACAGTGCCTTAAGTATTCATAGCCCTTGACTTTTTCCACATTTTGTTACAGCCTGAATTCAAAACGTATAAAAATCTATTTTTCTCACCCTTCTACACACAATGCCCCATAATGACGAAGGGAAAATGTTGTTCTTAACGGACTTGCCTGGTTAAATAAATGTATATACCGGTAAGTATTCACACCTGAGTCAATACATGTTAAAATCACCTTTGCCAGCGATTACAGCTGTGAGACATTCTGGGTAAGTCTTAAGAGCTTTGCACATGTGGATTGTACAATATTTGCACATTATTCTTTAAAACATTATTCAATCTCTGTTAGGTTGATTGTTGATCATGGCTAGACAGCCATTTCAATCTTGCCATAGATTTTCAAGCTGATTTAAGTTAAAACTAACGAGGCCACTCCGGATCATTCAATGTTGTCTGGTAAGCAACTCCAGTGTATATTTGGCCTGGTTTTTAAAGTTATTGTCTTGCTGAAAGGTGAATTTGTCTCCCAGTGTCTGTTGGAAAGCAGACCGAACCAGGTTTCCCTCTCTCATTTTGCATGTGCTTCGCTCTATTCAGTTTATTTTTATAAGTAAAACTTGCTAGCTCTTCCTGATGAAAAGCATACCCATAACATGATGCAGCCACCACCATGCTTGAACATATGATAAATGCTACTCTGTGATGTGTTGGATTTGCCCCAAAAATAACACTTTCTATTCAGGACAAAGTTAATTGTGTTGCCATTTTTACTTTAGTCCCTTATTGCAAACAGGATGCATGTTTTGGGATATTTGTATTCTGTACAGGCTTCCTTCTTTACACTCTGTAATTTAGGTTCGTATTGTGAAGTAACTACAATGTTGTTGAGCAATTCCCAGTTCTCCTATCACAGCAATTAAACTATGTAACTGTTTTAATGTCAACATTGGCATCATGGTGAAATCCCTGAGCAGTTTCCTTCCTCTCTGGCAACTAAGTTAGGAGGACACGTATCTTTGTAGTGACTGGGTGTATTGATACACCGTCCAAAGTGTAATTAATAACTTCATCATGCTCAAAGGGATATTCAATGTCTGCCTTTTATTTTATTTTTACCCATCTACCAATTGGAAAACCTCCCTGGTCTTTGTGGTTGATCTCTGCTCGACTGAGGAACCTTACAGATAATTGTATGTGTGTGGTGCAGAGATGAGGTAGTCATTCAAAAGTCATGTTAAACATGTTCAATTGCATAATTATTTTTTATTGTTTAACTCCTGAACTTATGTAGGTCTGCCATAATAAAAAGGGGTTGATTACTTATGGACAATACATTTCCGCTTTTAATTTTGAATACATTATCCCACTTTGACATTATGGGGTATTGTGTGTAGGCCAGTGACACATCTCAATTTAATTAATACATGTAAAATTCAGGTTGTAAGAACAAAATATGGAAAAAGTCAAGGGGTGTGAATATGTTCTGAAGGCATGGGTACATCATAGACGCAATAAACCTTTGATAAATCATTTATTTTTATTTGAAATAATTCCAACTTTCCACTAATATATTAAACTAATATACAGCACTTTTGCAGTGCCTAAATAAAAATATCCAGATACTTAAACAAAAGTTCACCCTAAGTTAATGAACTAGAACACACAGTATTTTTGTTATTTTCTCTTATGAACCATACAAAGCTACACTAACGAATCCATATACCAAAACACAGAAAAAGCAAACACTACTAAGGTTTTCCTGAGTGCCTCTAGTCCTCCATCTCTGGTCCCATAGGGCTGTGTGAACCAGACACAGTGCTGTAGCAGACCAGGAAGCCTGGTTGTATCAGGGGACTTATCCTCCAGAGGATGAGGCGGCTGTCCAGGAGCTGAAAGGCGGGATGGAGGTGGGGATCCTTCTCCCTCTTCCTCTCTTTCCCCTTCTCCCCCTTACTCCTTCTCCTCCCATGGTGGTGGTGGAGTGACAGAGGGGGTTATTGATCCCACTCAGAGGAGTTCAGGCATTAGTTCCACCAGGGTGACTAGACTAGAGACAGACAGCACTCTGTGAGCCACCAGTGGGGCCTACAAGTCAGGGCTGAGTGGAACTAGGATGTATCCTTCTGATTTTGATCTCCTCCACATCAGTTTTATTGACTGATGCACTGTCTTGTGCTTCAGTTCCAATGGGAAAGGCAGTGGCCTTGCCTTGCTGGAAGCCGGGGTGAGCACAGCCTAGTGTGTTATCCCAGCTGCTGTTCAACAACTTGTGGTGATGTGATGAGTTCTCCATGGTTGGCTGAGGATGAGAGGTAATCACTCCAATCATCTGAGATGAGATGGCCACTGACCACAGCTATCAGGCCCTGGGTTAGCATGGCACAGTGATTGGACTACCAGTGGCTTGTGATCATGATGTGTGTGTGTGTGGACGAGTTCTCGAAGGACCAGCGATTTGTCCACTACACTGTCCTCAGGTAGTCTTCACTTTGCCATCTATTTCAAATTCTCTCCCAAAAGGTAAAAACATAATCTCATGCTTTAGTAATTTCCCCATCATCTCTGAGAGCTGCAGTCTCGGTCATCTTTTCAAAATCATACATTTCAATGGAAACGCAAACTAATATTTAGGCGGGTGAAGTTCGCCTTGCAGGGCATCTCACACGCTCCTCAAACATAACCAGAGATGCTCAGCATTAGCGCACAGTCTAGTTGGTATCTGGGCTGTCACTGTTAGCAAGAAATGTCTCTTGGCTTCAATGAGTCTTACAGGCAGCGCTGATGGTTCATCGTGTAGATGATTTTACAGAGCGTGTATGTTAGATACAGTGGTAGTTTGTGTGTGTTACAGTGGAAGTTTAGTTTCTCTGTGTGTGTGTGTGTGTGTGTGTGTATATGTGTGTGTGTGTGTGTCTCAGAGGCGGTCTCTTCCTCAGTGCCGTGAGGGCATCTAGGCTCAGTGCAACTTGTGTTATCAATTCCAAACAGAACAGTGTGTCAAGTCTTAGTCCAGTTTGCCTTCACTTCAAGTTTGGCTGTTTTCCCTGGGGACTATTCATTCCCCTGACCTAGGAGTGGCTGTATCCTCTATTCTCAGCATGAGAAACTTAAAAAGGAGAGAAAAATGTTCCTCTTCATATTTTATTCTCCTTTTCATTCCTCTATCCTTGGGCTCATGACCTGCAGAGGGAACATAGTGGAGGACGGTGGTTAGATTTACAACTATTATTCACTGTCTCTGAGGATTCTAGAACTGTTGTGTGAACTGACATGAGCCGGAAATAATTAACACAACCTCGCACAGCTGCCTGTCTGTCTGTCAGAGCCGAACGTCCATAACCAGCTTTCTCAGGTTGGGTCTAGGGAGTATGACAACGTGAGACCAGGTAGTGTATATGGCTCTGATGCCTGTGGGCAAAGTTTGCCATCTAGTGGTTATTGGTGGCATTACATAGCTATTCCAATTCATGACCACCAGTCAAGTCCACATCTATGACCCCCACCCCCTGTAGTGGTCACCATGGACCCAATACATACCACAGAGTAGATAAGTACTTTAATCAACCAGCTTACTAACACAGTATAACAGAACCAGAATAGAGAGTGCAGTGAGGCTCACCCGTCTCGTCCCCAGCAGCCGGCCTGTTGTTCCTGTGCGTCCAGCAGCAGTCTGCGACCCTCCTCGTAGTCATCCTGGTCCACACTGATCAGCAGCCGGACCCCCTCTCTCCCTGCCGCCCTCCGCAGAGAGTCTGTGATGAACACCCCCTTCAGGGCCTCTAGCAGCGCTCCACTCAAATAGTCCCCCCAGAAGGCCTCCAGGTTGTCCAGCTCAGAAAACTTGATGTCGCAGATGATGGAGCCCAGGTCGCGGGCGCGCAGCACGGAGGTGGCACGACTGAACAGCTCAAACTGCCGCTCCAGGGGCTGCTGCTTGTCCGAGGAGACGCCGCCGCGCAGAGCCGACTCATGTTCCCAGTATTCTGCTCGCACACGCAGACGAATGTCTGCAAGGAGGGGGAGGGTGAGGAGATGGAGGGAGGTAGGGGAAGAGTGAAGGGAGGAAAGAGAGAGAGAGAAGGGAGGAAAGGGTAGAAGAGGGAGGGAGAGTGGTGGAGGGGAAGGTGTAGGGGAGGAGAGAAGAGGAGGGGTAGATGTAGAGGGACAGGAGAGGTGATTTTTAGGGTGCAAAGAGGTCAGACATATTCAAAAAGGGAAGCAGGAGATTGAGCGGGGTGAGATATATCATGTACACGTGAGAGTGAAAATCAAATATGAGAAGGAGGGTAGGATCATTGAGTCAGAACAAAAGGAAGAGAGGGACAAAAACACAAAGAAAATGATAAGAAAACGTTTCAAATAAAGCCGTAATCACAGAATATTATCTGAAAAATGGTCAAGAACAGGCTATGGGAGGGTTGATTGGCACTTGTCTAAGTAAATAATATTTAAGGGGAGCCTACTACATTCAACAGAACTGTATCTGACATTAAACTAGTGATTAGAGTAGGATACCACATAGAAATACTTACTGGTATTATATTTTCTTAACTCTTCTTGAACTGCACTGTTGGTTACGGTTTTCTAAGTAAGCATTTCATGGTAAAG
This sequence comes from Oncorhynchus kisutch, assembly GCF_002021735.2. NCBI lineage: Eukaryota > Metazoa > Chordata > Actinopteri > Salmoniformes > Salmonidae > Oncorhynchus > Oncorhynchus kisutch. The sequence continues at coordinate 6,631,338 of NC_034175.2, read as the reverse complement.
TCTACACTTGTTGTATTTGGTACATGTGACACATAAAGCTTGATTTGGTATAGGACACTGCTGTGTTATTAACTACAGTTGATAACAAAAGTCTGTATTTAAGAGTGATACAGGTGAGGCAGAACTGAAGACATCTGTGGAGCACAGAGGTGAATGTAATACCAACCAGACTGTCTACCATCACTAACCTGACAGTGGGAACAAATATGACCTGTTCAGGTCCAGAAGAGCATTACTCAGGATTTACTGTATGACTAAACAGATCTATTTTTCACAACACCCACTACCAAAAGCTGTTGTTGTAGTACTGAAATCAGAGGATGGATAACAAGCATATTCATCAAGGGAAGAACACCACCACACCACTCTGTACAGTTCTAATAGTCCACCCCCCATCATTATTCACCCAGGAGATTTCAGCCAGGCACTGTAATCTACACAAAACCTCTACACACTGAAAGCTAGAGCTATAACTATGTAATCCATTTCTCTGAGTAATTACAAAGCTTGTTACACTGTACTTACAGTAATAATGAGTTATAGGTGGCACAAAACAGGCAGAAATAAAATGCTACTTGTTGTGAGGGTTGTAGGATTTTGTTAGGCCACTCTTTTACACTGTAAACAGCCCTTGGGATGGATAGCAACCTTTCAGTGACATGTTTTTGTTGTTTCAGCAACAGGATAATTAGCGGTCATGCAGCAACAGCACAGTGAGAAGGGTCAGGAGATACATACTGTACTGAGCAAAGGCAAGCAGACCTCTGTCTCATCCTCCTCTACTGCCATTATTCACCAAGCGCCCAGCAGAACCAGCGTCCTTCCGACTTTGCTGCAACAAAAAATCCAAACCTTCCCAGTCCCACACTACCCCACCAGAGAGATGTAAATAGATAGGCAAACTTTGTTTGAGACTACTTTCACGGAAACATGTTCGAACCAAACATTCCAAGAAAACAATTATTCAAATTAGAATATTCTTGTCAAAGAATGTCTGTTGCCAACATGGAGGATAGTTTGTCAAATGGTGTATCTGGATTTACCCCACCCACCTTGCCCTCCCCAACTTCATGTAACAGAAAATGGAGGAACGATAAAGAGAAGAACTGGATTTAAAAAGAGAGAGAGAAGGAATATGGAACGGAAAGGGGGCCCCAGAGGTCCAAAAACTCACATTGAAAATTAGACCACCGTCTTATCTCTCAAAACACCTGTGGATGTGAATAAGAGGGAAAGCTATGTGTAGTACCATACACAGGGAACCGGGTACCTACACATACCTTGGTCTCTGAAGACACCGAGACAGGTTTGGGTAAAGGAGAAACTGACAAATAGTTGCTTCCTCTAACGAGGACACAAGAAATAGAACCAGACAATTTAAACTGGAATGTTGTACCAAATGAACCAGGGACATGACTGTGCCTTAGAATATGTGATTCATTTGAGTTCTTTGTCTCCATCCACATTATTGTTCAGGCCCATGGGGGACAGCCTCTGGAGGGGGCAGCTTTGGAAAATGCCAACATTAGAAATGCAAATGTTGAATTGATTATGTATTTCTTAACATTTGTAAGAGAGAAAACCAAACACTGGTTCCTTCTTTCTTTGCTTTATAAGGTTGCAATGAGGAGGCAATACAAACACGTACTACTTGGACCATCGGGGAGGTTAGACATCCTCAGGTTAGACAGATCTCCTACATGTACTGCCAACATTGAAAACATACTCTGATTTATCAAAAATGTATCTTAAGATCAACTGCAAGTAGATTTGTAGATAGCTAAAAAATATGTGTTATGTATCACATCAGGCCAAATATGATAATCATGATCATATTTCATGAAGGTCAACTGTTAGTTTGCACACAAAGAAATTGGATACAGAAGGTGTTTGGATTTTTTTTTTTCTTCCAGGAGGCAAAGTTATGGTACAAGGAACATTTCTGTCTCTATTGATACAGCAGCTCTTAGGACAGTTATCAATGAGGTTGATAGAGAACAGTAGGACGCATACAGTCCCGAAAATAAGACTAAATGCACACAGCCCCATAATCTGACATGTTGTGAAAAATAATTGAAGAGTTGCCTTCCCTCATCACTACTCCAATGTCTCACCAACATCTCCACATTGTTACTCTGGGGAGATGTTTCTGCATGTAAAATCATGGACCATTTCAGGAAATACATTGTCAATTTGGGGGCAATTCGTATCAGAAAATACATAGTTTGTCCCTAAGGCAGTGTTTCCAAACTCGATCCAGGGGACCCTAAGGCGTGCACGTTTTGGTTTTTGACCAAGCACTATACAGCAGACACAAATGATCAAAACTGGATGATTAGCTGATTATTTGAATCAGCTGTGTAGCACTAGGGCAAAAACCTAAATGTGCACCCAGGGGGGGCCCCAGGACCCAGTTTGGGAAACCCTGCTCTAGGGGATACATTTATCTCTCCCTGCCAGCAGGGTGTCAAATCAGCTAAAACAGGATGTGCAGCTGACAAGGCACAGCACTGCTCTGAGAGGAAACTGAAAGTCAGCTTCAAGCTAATAACATCTGAAAGTTACCAGGACTGCATAATACCCCTGTCAATTGTCGATATGGTAAAACATGTCAGATAAATAATAAACTGAGTAAAACTGTAACAATTGTGCACTTTTGCAATGTACAAGTCTAGCGACATGGGTCATATACTGTGTGGGGACTGTGATGTCAACACCTACTACACAATGTCCCCATACTTCTAAATGACTGCTCCTTCCTACCTACTTGTGAAAAATGGACTTGCTGAGAGCACCAGGAAAGGAAGGCCCTTAAAAACAATGGGAACATAGTGATTTTGTTAAGGTTACAGAGTCCTTTACGCTTCATCAGAGACAGATAGATCCATTTAGACAGAACAATAGGAGGCACAACTTTCATTTTCTCCCTTTAAAACAAGGAGTTGGTTAGATTCTCCATTCACCCCACAGAAAAGTACCCATTTACGAGGAGTCACTTGGTGCGAAGAGCTTCAACTCTTTATCGATCCGTTTTTCTGCTGAACGACAGACCAAGAGAGGGAGGGAGAGAGGGAGGGGTAGAGAGAGACAGGTAGAGAGACCTCTCTCTATTCCCCTTTGACCAAAGCTCTTTCTTTTTTTGGTTTGTGTGGTTTGAGCGTTTAGTGTTCGTTCTCTCCCTCTCAGTGTGTGTGAGAGGATGTTTTTTCCTGACACACGAGTCGGTCTGTTTTGAACTGCGAACATAGAGAAAGGAGAGAAAGAGAGAGAAAGAGACAAGCACAGTTGGATTGGATATCTGTCAATTTGGATGTTTCTCAAGATCAAGCAGGCAAGCTTAACACTGGTTCAAAGGCAATCACTTGGAGTTTGAATTGTTTTTGATGCCTCCAAGTCCACTGTTTAACATTACGGTTTAGGTGGACAGTTTTACGTCGCCTCTAATCGTAGGTTACAGTTTGGTATAAGAAATTGTAACCACAAATAACTGAAATAGTGTAACTGAAACACTTGAACTGAGAAAAGGAACTGATGTGAAAACAAACTGACTGGTAAGATAGTAGAGGTAGTAATGGGTTTGGTCTGAATGCTGTGAGGCAGCATTGGACTGGACTGCCCCATCTATCTCTGCTCCCCACACTGGGAGCTCATTCAGGGGTCAGAGATGAGATACAGCATGCGGTTACACAGCCCTTAACACAACACTGTTGGGTCATTTTCCTCAGAACTGCTCGAGCAAAGGTTCCAGAGAAGCTGTCGGCGGCCATGTTATGTTCATATAAAGATAAAATTTGAGTTAAGACTGACAAGAAGACTGAGATCATTGGATCTCTGAGACCAGTTTGACATTTTTTTATTGAGATTCCAGAATGAGTTTAGCCTCTTTTTGTTTTAGTAAACCAGAATCAGTTGAGTTGTTTGAATTCTGAGAAAGGTATTTGTGATCACTGACCAGAGGTATCTACTGAAGTTGATGCCACAAGAACCACTGGGACTCAGTTAAAAGGCTCCATTTTGATGGCTGCTTTAGAAGAGTAGTTTACCCCAAAACTAAAGTTAATCAGATGTTTTCAATATGCATGTAGTGGGATATACACCAGACTAGACAGAGTGGAATATGCACTCAGTTATCACTTTTGAGGAAAACATCTGTCAAACTTTAGCTTTGAAGTGAACTACCCCTTTAAGAACATTTTCTTCAGGTCAGTTTGAGCTTTGAGTCATTTGGAGAGTCCGAGCATGGTATTCAGAAGAGGGGTCAGGTTCAAGGTCGCATTACGGTGATTAAGAAACTTCTGGAATATTCTACACATATTTCCAAGGACTCTTTGGTCAGTTCTGTGAAACACTGAGACCAACACCCCTCTTTAGAGTAATAGACAAATCATGGAACATTCCAGAACACTTTGTGGGGAGCATTCTGTTTTTTCTGAATGGGGTAAGGAGGAACAGGATAGCTAGAATAATACACAGGCATTGAACACAGAGCAGAGTGGCAGCCCCCCCTCGTTCTAAGGGGGAGGGCCTCTTTTACCTTGGGCATCGGGCCAGACTGACGAGAGAGAGAGCGACTGAGGTGAGCACACACTGCAGATCGTACGGACAGAGTGAAAGGCCAGACCAGACTTTTTTTTTTTGTCCAGCCTTTCTCTCCGCTCTCTAGGTCCGCTCTCTAGGTTACTCGATCTGAGTCACAATCCTGAGTCAACCTGGTGGGGATCAAATGCGGAGTCAAGACAGCAGCATGTTCAGAGGCAAAGCAACAACACTGTGTATGGTACATGTCTGGGACTGTGAGGGCAAGGCTACTGCAGAGGGCAAGTGTCCCTCGTAGATTGTTCAGGGTTTGATCACTGGGCACTTAGTGAAGTTGATTTAGAGAAGGCTGTTCTGATCGACGGGGACAAAATGGCACATTTGAAAGGGTTGCAGTGTTATGTTGGAGCGCTACGAAGCCAGTGGAAAATCATAAGCATCTTTGTCTCCCTTAAGAAGAGACTTCATGGATTGCGAAAAGTTGTTAAAATCAGATCATGTTGATAAATAAGCAGTATCACTCATCAGTATGTGTCAGGCTGTGGGAGTGGCTGTGTCTGGGATAGCCACAGTACGAGGGGTTAGTTGGCTGTCAGGTAGGCTAGGTACAGCAACTGAACTGGAAAGGCTAAGGGCCTACTGACCTGGGCCCGGTTTCCTGATAGCGATTGAATTTAGGCTTCCGAGTGTTTTAACGATGCATCTTTGCTATAACGGCCAAAGATGTAACATGTTTCCAAAAACACAGCGCAGAGAGAACGTTCACCACGTGTGTCGTTGAGGCTTGTGTCCATACTGATAGTATTGAAAGAAAGGCAACGCTGCTCTCGGATCAGCTTTCTCCATTCAAATCTTAACTTAACATTAGGGGCGGCAGGTAGCCTAGTGGTTAGAGAGTTGGGCCAGTAACTGAAAGGTTGCTGGATCGAATCCCAGAGATGACAAATGACAAGGTAAAAATCTGTCGTTCTGCCCCTGAACAAGGCAGTCATTGTAAATAAGAATTTGTTCTTAACTGACTTGCCTAGTTATATAAAACATGTGATAATCAAGATTTGGCACATCATTGCACATATTAGGCATGAAATATATACAGACAAAATTACAAGTAGCAAAATAGAACTCCATAAATGATTGAAATATATATATTTACATTTATACCAAGCTGCTTGTTTGTATCAATTGCAAAGACATTGTCAATTTTGTATTTGTTGTCCACTTTGTTGGAAAGTTTTCAGCGGTCACAGATGCAGATAGACCAGGTGATTCTGTGTTTAGCGGAGCTCTTCTGTGTGTAAAGTGACGCGGGAGGGCAAAAAAAGCATCTAACGACCCACTTAGCTGTTCAATGAGTGGTCTGAGACAGGCGTTAGATTACAAGTGTAACGTTAATAACGAAGGTTTTGGGAAACAGCTCTGAGATTTAATAATGGTCCTACAAAGGTTCTAACAAACTTAGCTTTAAGATGCTTTTGGGAAACCGGACCCTGGTCTGGGAAGATGTCAGCAAGTGAGAGGCTATCAATTCAATTTATGTTCAGTACACATTCAGAAATTCAGTGGGACTTTCTCTAAACTTTGCTAGGGATCGGAGAAGACAGACAGTACTACCAACATAAGAGACAGGAGACCTACCAGGCAGGGTTCTTAAGAACAGGAGCTGAAAAAAATTGGGTAAGTGGAAGAGAGGGAGATATGTCGGGGGTGATGAAAAGTAAGAGAAGAAAAATGGAGAAAGGGATAGCACAAGCAGTAGTTATGTAGCCTGGGTACCAGTCGGTTTGAGATACCATTCCACTCCTTGTCATGCCAAATGAGTGACAAGCAGTGGCATGATCACACAAGCAGATCTGGGACCAGGCTAGTAGTTATGCTATATGAAGAAGACAAGCTCGGCTGACAAGTGTATAGCAGACGTATAAGTGAAAGACAGGTGGTTTACTGTCTTCTACACTCTAACTGTCCTTCCCCTGGGCCTCAGTCTGGACCACAGGCTAGTTATTACGAGGCAGCATTCCAACCATGTGTGGCAGCTATAGTATGTAGGTCGAAATCATACATTTTCCCCACAAGTATTGTCACAAAAGAGCAAGGCAGCTCTCACATTATTTTGGTCTGCACAGAAGAGACTAAATTGTTCCGTTTAAGGAGCTTGTGGGTTGATGCCGAAACATCCCATTGAAACATAACACGCTTGTGAATCTAAGGTTGAATGCCACGTTGAAATGCCATGTCCTACTACTACACGAAGCCTGCTGTGCTGTGTGGAGCTCAGACAGAAACGCTGACTCACAATGCTGTGCTGTGTGGAGCTCAGACAGAAACGCTGACTCACAATGCTGTGCTGTGTGGAGCTCAGACAGAAACGCTGACTCACACTGTTGTGCTGTGCGGAGCTCAGACAGAAACGCTGACTCACACTGTTGTGCTGTGCGGAGCTCAGACAGAAACGCTGACTCACACTGTTGTGCTGTGCGGAGCTCAGACAGAAACGCTGACTCACACTGCTGTGCTGTGCGGAGCTCAGACAGAAACTCCGACTCACACTGCTGTGCATTGGGTGTGTGAATTCCTCTAAGGGTGCATCTCGATAGTCTAAAGAGGCTTCTTTCCATTGTTTCCTCCCCATTATCTGAATGGCCAGGATAGGTAAAGGGCAAGTATTAAGGCTGGATGCTTATTTAGTTTGAGACACTAGTGGGAATGGTGAAGACAATGGCTGACATAGGCATAGTATATTTAATAGATGGGAGTTGTAGGCAAGCCAATCCAATTCCCCTCTGTGCTACGGTCATCACGAAATAACAGACCAGATAGATTTCATTTCATTCAGTTTCTGGTTATTTTTGTTAGTGTAGCAGGGGGCACACAATCAAAGTCCCCGGGAGTGTGTAAAACACTGTCTGAAACCCTGGTGATAATGTTTGAGTGAGAGACAGTTTGACCACGACAGAGAGCATATGATGACCAGGTTGAGGGGTTAAGTCAGGTCAAACACAGCCAGTCAGTATGGGTTGTATTTACTGATGAGCGGTCACTCATTCACACATGCTCTGCTCTCACAGTATTGTTACAGCACAGCCCACTCAGTCCAACATGCCTGCAGGATAGTATTGATCTCCCAGGAGGCCCATGCAAACCATTCTCAAACCAGCAACAGTGGGACGGTCAACTTATGGTCAGGGTATAAGCTGAGCAGAGGGAGCAAACTGAAGTCGTTATCTTATGTGAGGACATGAACACGGCTCTGACTGACATGGATTCAAGGTTGCTTGATATGGACATTAAGTTCAAACTTACTGGTGAGACAAGGTGGTGACTGGGACATTCTGATATGGCAGAGATTTTTAGTATCATCACTGTTATTAAGGGCTGTTGGGGAGATGGTGCTTACAGCTTCTCATTAGAAGAGAGATAGAAAATGGATGTAAGCCAGAGAGAGAGAGACTCAGACACATGTATAATGGCAAGAGAGGAACCCAGAGTGAGTGTGGTGAATGAGCAAGTGGGTTAAAGAGAGATGGAAAGAAAATAGAGAAAGAGAGATGGAAGGGAAACTAGAGAGAAAGAGAAAGACATGGAGGCAGGTCTTACCGCAGGTCACTTTCTCAGGTATAGGTGGGGGAGGAGTTTCAGGGATTCCTATTCTTCTCCTGTGGGAGGTGGGCTTGCTGCTCCAACGGCGGCCTTTACCCCTCTTCTTCCGTAGGGGGGCAGGCGTTGGCCTGGCAGAGTCAACACCTATTAGACAGACACAAAACACAGTCAATCAGCAATGCTTAACTGGTGCAAATCCAGACAATTTCAGAAACAGTCACTGACATTTCTTAGAGACAAGTTCAGGCATGCACAGATTATACCGGAGTGTAGCTTACCCCCCCTCCATTGCTGGGTGGCGTGTTCGTCATGTGATTCTGTCTGTGCACAGGGGTCAGTCAGTCCAGATGTGCACACCTGTCTTTTGTCCTCTGTCCCGTAGTCCACTCTGAAACGTTCTGGTGATACTGAGAGGTAGATTAAGGTCAGACACTGACACAGCAGAGTGTAGACAGACAGGCAGATAACACACAGCTGGGAGGAGTAGGCCTACAGGTGATTATGACAACATTGTCTCTATTACTGCATGTTGGCTTCCAGTTATGAACAGCACTCTGTTACAGTCCCTTACCTGTCCTCCTTTTCTTGCGGGACACCAAAGGCAGGAGGTCGTGTCGCGTCAGGACTCGCAGCAGCTGCAACAGGGGCTCCAGGTTACCCTCACTGAGGTACCCACGTCTCTCCAGCTCCAGCAGCAGTTCTAGCCCACTCTTGGGCTTGTGGCGGGCAGCGGTAGGGCAGGCCAAAGCAGGAACCTTGGGCTGTAACCGCCGCCAGGCCTCCAGGAGCACTGGGCTGGGGGAGACTCCTTTACTGGCCTCAGGGTCTTCCTCACTGGGCTCGCTGGTCCAGCCAGCTGGGTCCAAGGGGTGCCCTCCAGCCGGATAGGTCTCATCCAAGAGGAACGACAGCACCTCAACGTCTGTCTCAGTCAGTTGAGAACCGACAACTTCAAACATCTCGTGTAGAGAGAGCATCCTATAGTACGTCAGGCACTCAGTCTCATCCCAGTACAGAGAGTCTCGGAGAGAGTACCTTGGACGACGCATGGTTGCCATTGTTAACAAGCTAGCTGGCTATCCTTTCCCAATGCACCTTGGCCAGACGTTTCTATGTGATAAGAATAAAGTTAATGTGAGTAGCAATGAAGTAATGACTCAAAATGTCAAACTAAACAACAGGAGGACTGGCTAGGTTTATCAGGTTATCAAATAACAAGCCAGATAGCAGCCACAACGCGAATGGACCATACGATATTGACATGGACAGTTACAGGCTTGAAAATGCAAGCAACTGTCTAATAATAACCGATGTGGGGGTGTGAACCACAAAGCTCCTTCGTTTTCGTTGTAGCTACGTTGGAGAGCTCGAGATCTCGTCGAGCCACCATATGTGTTGACAGTGCAACAAATTACGTTACGTAACAGACGTTCCACTGCTGGAAGAAAAAAAACTGCACTTTACATTTAGATTGACAGCCCTTGAAAACGGTCCAAAATAGAGATGGTCCCTCATACATTGCTACATTTCTCGAGTTGATAGTAAAAGCTAGATGGAAACATCAAAATAATGAGTTGCAGCTGGAAGAACCATTTGGGTAGCTAGATAGCTAACGTTAGCTACGAAATTATCGCTAGCTAGCAACGACAACAGCTGACTATACCATGAAGATGAATCAAGACGTTAAAATACATGTAAAGACTAAAGGCGGTAATTCATTGTCAATATAATATTGTTAATCGTTGCAACAAGCTAAATAATGTGTTATTTTGTGAAACTCGCCTTCGTTGTTCGAAGATGGTCAATGTTGTCAACACAGCTGGGGTGTATTCATTAGTCAGATTTGGTTCTAAAACGTGTTGTCTGTTGCAAAACGGAAACCGTTTGCTCTAGGAACCAAACGGAAGTAAACAGAAAAAATGGAACAGGAACGAAGCGGGGAGGGACCTGCCTAAATGTATCCAATAGAAACTCGTTGTCGTTGCAAAACGTTTTGCAACTGAATCCACTAATGAATACGCCTCGTCTCGCACGCAGAGTTGGCAGTCGAACAACAACAGGCAGTAACCAATCACTGCACTTACTTTTTTAAGACATGTTGGCAGTGATCTACCGCCATGATGAGGAGGACAACAGTGGGTAGGTAGCGAAGAGACGAAGATGCTGTTGTCAGACCTACTCATTTTATACATGAAGAATGTGAATGAGGCAGTATTGCTGATGTCAGTATAGTGACCTATCAGATCATTTTCCCGGAATACCTAATAAATATCCTGTTGTTTTCACTTTGTACAATGACCAGCACCGCTATGCTATTACCACAAGAAATCACGTCCCATCGAGAATTAATGTTTTATTTTATTGGAGGATTTTAAGGCTACATATAAATGTGTTCTGTGTGTCTATATGGCAAAAGCTGCAGCGGTCATCCCCCTCTTCAAAGGGGAGATGCTCTAGACCCAAACTGTTACAGACCTATATCTATCCTACCCTGCCTTTCTACGGTCTTCGAAAGCCAACTTAACAAACAGATCCCCAACCATTTAAAATCCCACTGTACCTTCTCAGCTATGCAATCTGGTTTCCGAGCTGGTCATGGGTGCACCTCAGCCACGCTCAAGGTCCTAAAAGATATCATAACTGCCATCAATAAGAGACAATACTGTGCAGCCGTATTCATCGACCTGGCCAAGGCTTTCGACTCGGTCAATCACCACATTCTTATCGGCAGACTCAACAGCCTTGGTTTCTCAAATGACTGCCTCGCCTAGTTCACCAACTACTTCTCAGATAGAGTTCAGTGTATCAAATCGGAGGGCCTGTTGTCCGGACCTCTGACACAGTCTCTATGGGGGTGCCACAGGGTTCAATTCTCGGGGTGACTCTTTTGTCTGTATACATCAATGATGTCGCTCTTGCTGCTGGTGATTCTCTGCTCCACCTCTACCCAGACGACACCATTCTGTATACTTCTGGCCCTTCTTTGGACACTGTGTTAACTAACCTAACTAACTAACCTGCCATACAACTCTCCTTCTGTGGCTTCCAACTGCTCTTAAATGCAAGTAAAACTAAATGCATGCTCTTCAACCGATCGCTGCCCGCACCTGCCCGCCCATCCAGCATCACTACTCTGGACGGCTCTGACTTAGAATATGTGGACAACTACAAATACCTAGGTGTCTGGTTATACTATAAACACTCCTTCCAGACTCACATTAAGCATCTCCAATCCAAAATTAAATCTAGAATCGGCTTCCTATTTTGCAACAAAGCATCCTTCACTCATGCTGCCAAACATACCCTCGTAAAACTGACAATCCTACCGATCCTTGACTTCTGCGATGTCATTTGTAACATTGCATCCAATTTGCTGAGTAGAGTGTTAGAGGCTGTCTATTACAGTGCCATCCGTTTTGTCACCAAAGCCCACTATACTACCCACCACTGCAACCTGTATGCTCTCGTTGGCTGGCCCTCGCTTCATACTCGCCATCAAACCCACTGGCTCCAGGTCATCCACAAGTCTCTGCTAGGTAAAGCCCTGCCTTATCTCAGCTCACTGGTCACCATAGCAGCACCCACCCATAGCACACGCTCCAGCAGGTATATTTCACTGGTCACCCCCCAAAGCCTATTCCTCCTTTGGCCGCCTTTCCTTCCAGTTCTCTGCTGCCAATGACTGGAACGAATTGCAAAAATCACTAAAGCTGGGGACTCATATCTCCTTCACCAACTTTAAGCATCAGCTGTCAGAGCAGCTCACAGATCATTGCACCTGTAGATAGCCCATCTGTAAATAGCCCATCCAACTACTTCATACCCATATTGTTTTTTGTTTGTTTTTTTGCTCCTTTGCACCCCAGTATCTCTACTTGCACATTCATCTTCTGCACATCTATCACTCCAGTGTTTAATTGCTAAATTACTTTGCCACAACGGACTATTTATTGCCTTACCTCCCTAATTTTACCTAATTTGCACACTGTATATAGATTTTTTTCTATTGTGTCATTGACTGTACGTTTATTTATGTGTAACTCTGTGTTGTTTGTGTCGCACTGCTTTGCTTTATCTTGGCCAGGTTGCAGTTGTAAATGACAACTTGTTCTCAACTGGCTTACCTGGTTAAATAAAGGTAAAATAAAAATATATAAATTCTGACCGTATGAGCGCTGGGCTCTCACAGATCCATCCAGACATGATGCTGCAGGTCTCTTCTCTCCAGCTCCGAGAAGGGTTGGTCTCTCTGAGGGTGGAGGCACACACTCTCTCCCCTCACAGCACTCTTTCTACCTGGGGGATTCCACAGAGATACACTGATTTTCTACACATCCAATGCCCATAATCTATGCGTATTATATCCTGTATTAATACTAGAGTAAAGATTGTCTTGGGGCCCAACCATCTTGCACCATAGATCTAACCCACCTCTGCGCATCTCCAATACAATGTCTCTCACCTGTTCCTCTGGACTAATGACCACCAGATCTCCGCCCTGTTGAACACAGTCGACCCGACCGCTGCTTCAGCTCCTCCTCTCAGTGGAGAAGAAGTAACACCTGGAGGAGAGAATCTTCCAGCCCTTAAGACAAGGTGTGTGAGGCGATTATGTACACAAACACTTACACACGCGCACAGACACACATAAGAACACATTCATGCACATTGCACACCCACATGCTCAAACATACAGAAACACACATACACAAGAACATATTCATGCACATTGCACAAACACACAGTATATAGTGCATAGATATAGAAGGAGGACAGATAAATCAAGACACTGCTGACCATGGGTGAGCTGGTCTCTGAGTGGACAGTGTCGGTCCACAGGCAGGAAGTTGACCAGCTCTGTAGGCATCTTCTGAAGGGGATCCCTATCCCTCACCGTGACAACAAAGTCTCTGTTCAAAATTGCCTCAGTTTCAGAGAAACTTATGAGATCTAACTGAAGTTGGTTTTTAGTCTCTGCGACCCTCACATGCTCTCACCTCAACTGGTCATAATGCTTTGATCACACAAACAGTGTGTTTGTGCAAAATGGTACGCAGCATCATCTGGATATGTTTGCAACAAAAGATCAACATTTACCTCCTGCTACCATTTCTCTCGAGCCGTCTAGGCTTACAGTTTGATGCATGTATTGGATAAATCCACCGTATGTACCACACAAAACGCACTACAACTGCCTCTACAATGCTGGAAGGCAAACGCAGCATTCCATTGGAAATGAATGTACTTCTGGTGTACCAAAATGCAATGACGCGTTGGTGTGATCGAGGCGTTAAGCTGCACTGATGTTCAGGTGTTGTCTCTGTGACCGTTCCCTGGTTCGTGTGAGATCTTTTAGCTCTCTCTGTAGTTGTTTTTAGATGCTGTCAGGTCTATAGTTTTTTTTTGCAATTTGTTGTTGGATGTCAGTAGGCCTTCATACTCTCTTTCTAATTGGTTATGAGAAGCAGCAAGGTCTCTGTGTTGCCTCTCTGACTGGTACTTGGACGTGACAAGTTACATGTAGTCTCTCTCCAGTTGGTCCTTAACCACAGCCTTCATAGCTATTAATTTTCTGTAGCTCAGCTTGAGTTGAAGTCAAAGCATAATTTTGGATCCAGATCTTGTTCTTGGCTGTGAGGACGGTGTCGTAGTTGTCCCTCAGAAGCTGAAATTATGCCGCCAGTAAGGTGCAACTGATAGAAGCTGTGTAATCTGGTGAGATGGACACAAAGTGTGAGTGTTAACAATTAGTGTACAGCAGATTGTTTTAGTATACGCTGCCTTTAAGGTTATAGTGAGGCCCAGATATTCTAAATACATGGCTCTGGAATGGCCAAGGCCCATAAGGATGTGATGAAGAATATGCCTATTGTGTCCTCCTGTAATCATAGACCTGAGATGGTTAGGATTGATAAAAGCAGTATCCAGGGGCTTGAGGCGTCACTACAGACCCGGGTTCGATCGGGAATCCCATAGAGTGGCGCACAATTGCCCCAGTGTCGTCCGGGTTGGGAGAGGGTTTGACCGGGGGGGCTTTACTTGGCTCATCGTGCTCTAGCAACTCCTTGTGGCGGGCTGGGCGCCTGTAGGCTGACTTCGGTCGTCAGTTGAACTGTGTTTCCTCAGACACATTGGTGCGGGTGGCTTCCGGGTTAAGCGGGTGGGTGTTATAAAGCCCGGTTTGGCAGGTCATGTTTCGGAGGATACATGACTCGACCTACGCCTCTCCCAGGCCAGTTGGGGAGTTGCAGCGATGAGACAAGATCGCAATTGGATATCACGAAATTGGGGAGAAAAAGGGTGTACAATAATGCAGTATCCAGGGGCAACACAGACCTATTAAAATAAGAAGCATTATACAGCTCATTGATTGAAAAAACAAGGTAGACTAGCTGTTAAGCAGTTGGTCCAGTACCCAAAAGGTTGCTGGTTTGAATCCTTGAGCCGGAAAGGTGGAAAAATATGCTGTTCTGCCCTTGAGAAGGGCAATTAACCCCCAACAACTGCTCCCCACTTACAAAAAAATGATTGCAGTTTTGAAAGTGCAGTAACTGCAATTCACTGTGGTATTTTGGATGCAGAATAACTGCAGTTGGACTGTAGTTATACAGCACTCTAACTGCAATTACAGGCAACATTTCTGCAGTAAAAAAAAGAAGAAGCTGTTATTGTGGACGCAGTATACTGCACTCTGACTGCAATCTTTTTTCGTAAGGGCCGGGTGTCGATCACTTGGATGTTGATTAAGGCAGCCCCTCGCACCTCTCTTATTCAGAGGTGTTGGGTTAAATGGGGAAGACATATTTCGGTTAAATGCATTCAAAATGTGCAACTGTATGGGATCAATTTCACGCCATATGTATTGAATTTAAAATAAAATAAATCGTGAACATGAAAAATAAAGTTGAGAATTTGACATATTTTCGAGGACGGGTGAAATCAAAAACCAAACAATTGAAAGCAAAATGTATAGATTTTTTTTTTTTAAATAAACATCAAAAGCAAAATCCAAAAACGTGTAAGCAAATCATTTTTAAGCGAGAGAAAAACTCTATGACAAATGATTAAAAATATATATATATATTTGTAAACGAATAAAAAAATCGTTTTCGGTTCAACTTTCCCAGCAACCAACCCTATTGAATCCATTTTGCCTACGCTCTTGCCTACCTTTTGGTTACGCTACTCGTATATTTGCTTTCGATGTCTGTTTCTTTGCTTTCACTGACAGTCTTTTCGATTGCGAGTTTTGGCATTTTTCCCCCTGAAGGGCGTGGTTTAGAGGGAGGCCTAGACAATGAGTCTCCATTGGTCCGCTAGTTTTGGAGCGACGGTTCGTTTTAACCTAATCAATGAACATGACAGACAGGTTTACCTGTTGGACAACTTTCGGTGCAGGTGTTTGGCGAACCAGTTACTACACCTACAAGTTTTGGAGTTTTGCTTTCGATGTCTTATTTGTGTTTATAATTCTATACATTTTGCTTTCAATTGTTTGGTTTTTGATTTCAACATCCATTATTTCACCCGTCCTCGAAAATATAATGTTTACATTCTCAACTTTATTTTAAATGTTCATGTTTTATTTTTATTTAGAATCAATACATATGCGTGAAATTGACCCCATACAACTGACTATGTTTCCCCTTCCCATATAATCTTTTTGGACGAGAAAAAAAATACAAGAATTTGAAAGACCGAAGTCGCATTCCGTTCCAGCAGGTGGCGATAGTGCAAAATGT
This sequence comes from Oncorhynchus kisutch, assembly GCF_002021735.2. Classification (NCBI taxonomy): domain Eukaryota; kingdom Metazoa; phylum Chordata; class Actinopteri; order Salmoniformes; family Salmonidae; genus Oncorhynchus; species Oncorhynchus kisutch. The sequence goes on along the minus strand of NC_034175.2, from coordinate 6,615,463 downwards.
GTTTGCCGCTGTGCTCAAAGGAACGTCCTCCTTTGTTTAACGCATACGGTGTCTACGCTATGTTGTTGTAAATGTACCTGTGAATATCCGCTAGCAAGCTAACACAACTTTTCTCCTCTAAAAATGTCCAAAATAGAGTTATTGAGAGTGTTTCTCAACCAGAGATTGACAATGGCAGCTGAGGAGATATTTGGCGTCGTTGAAGAAACGATATCAGAGTACCAGGAAGAGAACAGCCGTCTGCGTAGCATGCTCGATGTAGTTATTAAACCAGATATACTATTACACAGAATAGGTGTGTGACTGAGGCTGCTAGCTGTTATATTTTAAACGTTATTTGCATGTGTCAAGTGGTCAATGTCATGATGTATCAACCAAAACCAATGACAATGTAGCTAGCTGCTATGTTAGTATCTATCGAAATAGCTATCTATCTAACTAGAATACTATTCATGTTAACGTTTTAGATGTTTTATTTAATTCTCTATCCTTCCCTCCAGACATCCAACAGCCCACTCACCCTGTATCTGAACAGGAGGTTCTCCCTGAGCAGCAACACTGTGAGCAGGAGTGGAGCCCCAGTCTGGGGCAGGAAGACCCACATTACATACAGATAAAAGAGGAACCGGAGGAACTAGAGTCATCTTTGAAAAATGACTCCAACCACCAGGACCTGACTCAGTCCTCACTTCTTTATGAAACCCAAAGTGAAGACTACGAAGAGACGTACTGTCTTCCCAGCACCTCAACTGCACAGAGGAACTACTCTCTACACAGCACCTTAACTGAACAGAGCAGCTACTCTCTACCCAGCACCTCCACTGAACAGAACATGATACAGATCAAACCAGAACTTAATGCAGAAGACAATGGAGTATCAGAACCATCCCGTGAGTCTCAGCCCCTCTTTGCAGAAGATACAGAGTCTTCTGCAGCTCAGAGTAAAAACATGAAATGTGTCAAAGGGGAAGAGAGTAGACCTCTATCAGATTCAAAGCCACTGAAATCAAAGAGATCACAGACAGTAAGAAAACAAAGTGCCTATATCCACTGTAAATTTTGTGGAATGTATTTCTCTTACTTAGCTTCTTTAGTGAATCATGCAAGAAAGCATGCACAGGACAAAGAATGTCTATGTGGTGTGTGTGGAATACACTTAGAGTCCACAGAAAGTATGTTAGATCATCTAGAAACCCACGTTGGAGCTAGAGTTTGTCATGTTTGTGGTACATTTTTCCCTGGGAGTGCTGAGCTGAATGATCATATGAAGGTTCACCCAGGGGAGAAATCGTTTCGCTGTCCTGATTGTGGCAAGTGTTTCAGAAAAAATCCAGATCTCACAGCGCACAAGAGGATTCATACAGGGGAGAGACCGTACCGCTGCCAGTTTTGTGGCAAAGGATTCAGTCAGAGTGGAAACCTGGCTGTGCATATGAAGAGCCACTCTGGGGAGAAACCGCATTGCTGCCCTGTTTGTGGGAAATGTTTCAGCAGTAAATCTTATATGAACACACACATGAAGATTCACACAGGGGAGAGGCCATTTTGCTGTCGTATATGCGGAAAATGTTTCATAAGAAACCCTGATCTGACAGTCCACATGAGGACTCATACAGGGGTGAAACCATATAAGTGCCAGTATTGTGGCCAAGGCTTCAAACAGAATTATCACCGGAAACTACACATGAAGATCCACATGGGAAAAACCATATCATTGCCATCTTTGTGACATGTATATCAGCACTAGCACCCAGTCAACCTGGCTTGAGATTTCACATGGAAGAGAAGACTTCACTGCAGAGGCTTTGCATAGACTGGAAGTTTGGGAGGACATATAATGACAATGCACAGAATACTTTAGTGTAGAAAATACTGACTGTAGACCTTGTTTGTGATACATGTTTCACTCAGCCGCTTTATTGAGGAAAGTTTTTACATGCAGTGACTGTTAATATGTGGTTGTTTTACCTGTTTTGAATGTACTGACTGTAAGTTGCTCTGGGTAAGAGTGTCAACTAAATGACCAAAATGTAAATGCAAGAAATTAAATTGACACAGGAGAGAAACCGTGTCATTGTTTTATAAAAAAAACATACATAAGGCAATGATTGCTGCTAAATGCTTAAAATGGATGAACTCCCCTAGAAGATACGAGAAGAACATTCACAAGAGGGAGAAAACATAATGACAACGTGACAGTCGTGTAGGGAGAGTCTTTCAGACGATACAAGAAGTGCATTAAAACATCTCATACACTAAATCTACTGTCATTCTTTATTTCTAGGAAATATATAAAAATATACAGACACTGGAGAATAGATTGGGAAATACTTATTCAATCTGATCAGTAATTAGTAGTATGAAGGACGAGATATGAATTCATTTTGCCCAGTAATCAATGTCCTCTTCTCAAAAGAAGCAGACTCTGGCGCCACCTGCAGGAACGCCACGAACCGCGTCTTCCGCTCCAGCAGGGGGCGACAGTGCAACACTTATTATGCCGTACACGCAGAGACTGACAGCGCTCTTTGTCTTGACTTAGTTTACGTTGGTAGCTAGCTGGCTAACTTAGCTAGTTAGACAACGTTCCTTATAAAAACATGTCTAAAATAGAGTACTTGAGAGTGTTTCTCAACCAGAAATTGATAGCGGCAGCTGAGGAGATATTTGGTGTCGTTGAAGAAACGATAGCAGAGTACCAGGAAGAGGTTTCTCACACAAAGGAGGAGAACAGGCGTCTACGGAGCATGCTGGATATTCGTTCTAAGCCACAGATCAAGTTACATAGACGAGCAGGTGTGTGTTTGTTTTTTCAACATTCGTTTAATATGAGACATGTTAAGCTATCAATGTGTATTTACTTTTTGAGAGTGTAGCTAGCTAGTTACAAAACCAGTGTCTGTAATACGATTATTATTGTAAGCCTCGCTAACTACGTCAAGTCAGCTCATGAGTTTTCTTTTTCATCCTTCTCTTCAGACCTCCAGCAGCTCCCTGTCACCGTGTCTGATGAGGTGGTTTCCCCTGTGCAGCAGGAGTGGATCCCCAGTCTGGGGCAGAAGGACCCAGAACCCACACGGATGAAAGAGGAACAGGATGAACCAAGGACCAGTCAGGAGGATGAGAATAATTTCAATGAGTTTATCAATTCTTACGGCTGTGTATCAAGTGGCTATTATCAGGACCCAACTCAGTCCTCACATGGAGAGAGATACTCTCTACCCAGCACCTCAACTGAACAGATCAAAACAGAACCTTATGTAGAAGACTATGGTGTATCAGAACCAACCAGAGAGCCCCAGCCCTTCTCTGCAGTAGATACAGAGTGTTCTGCAGCTCAGAGTGAAAACAGAGGACATATTGACAGGATGGAGTGTGGAGGACCTCTGTCAGGTCTAATGTTAAAGCCACTCAAATCAAAGAGAACAAAGACAGTAAAAGGACAAGGTTGTCATAGTGTTAAGGACAGGAAATTGAACCATCTAAAATCACACTCGAGACCCAGTGTAAGCTGGGATGCTGCTCCTAGTTGTAAGGTATGTGGAAAGCAATTTGACTCCATGGCGTCTTTATTAAATCATGTGCAAGTGCACACACAGGATAAAGAACATCTTTGTGGTGTGTGTGGAAAATTCTGTCAGTCTACAGAAAGTATGATGGATCACCTACAAACTCACATTGGAGCAAAGTGTTGTCATATTTGTGGTAAATATTTTGCTTGGGATACTTTCCTGAAAAGGCATTTGAGGAGTCATACAGGGGAGAAGCCGTTTTGCTGTCAAGATTGTGGCAAAGGATTTACTCAGCGTGGACACCTAAACTTACATATGAGGAGCCACACAGGGGAGAAACCACATCAATGCCAGGATTGTGGCAAAGGATTCAGTCAGAGTGGAAACCTGGCTGTGCATATGAAGAGCCACTCTGGGGAGAAACCACATCGCTGCCCTGTTTGTGGCAAATGTTTTAGCAGAAACCCTGATCTGAAAGTCCACATCAGGACTCATACAGGGGTGAAACCATATAAGTGCCAGTATTGTGGCCAAGAATTCAAGCAGAATTATAACCTGAAACTACACATGAAGATCCACATGGGAAAAACCATATCATTGCCATCTTTGTGACATGTATATCAGCACTAGCACCCAGTCAACCTGGCTTGAGATTTCACATGGAAGAGAAGACTTCACTGCAGAGGCTTTGCATAGACTGGAAGTTTGGGAGGACATATAATGACAATGCACAGAATACTTTAGTGTAGAAAATACTGACTGTAGACCTTGTTTGTGATACATGTTTCACTCAGCCGCTTTATTGAGGAAAGTTTTTACATGCAGTGACTGTTAATATGTGGTTGTTTTACCTGTTTTGAATCCACTGACTGTAAGTTGCTCTGGGTAAGAGTGTCAACTAAATGACCAAAATGTAAATGCAAGAACAGTACTCCAACAGTCCAATTAAACACAGGAGAGAAGCCAAATACTTGTGTTATTCAAATGGATGAAGTCCCCTAGAAGGTCTGAGAACATTCACAAGAGGGAGAAACACAAATAACAACCTGATGAAAATCCTCCTGACAACATGGCAGTTGTCCCCTGTGTAGAGAGAGTCTTTCAGACAATACAAGAAGTGCATTAAACATGTAGTTCTCCGAGTTCTTTATTCCTCTGAAATACATCACTCATCTCCTCTTCCTTTAATTAATTGCAGACATGAGAATGTTGGATGAGTGATAGCAGTATAGTGTATTATATGTTTGGTGCACTTTAGTGATCTAGGGAGGCAATGATTGATCTAAACTTCAGATTTGCACCAGTAGTGCTGTAGCAGTGCCACCAGCTCTGCAGTCTACTACATGTAGGTCTATGTGCTGGGCTAGAATAACAATATACAGACACTGGAGAATAGATTGGGAAATACTTAATCAATCTGATCAATGACAAGAGAATAATTCATGTTGCCCAGTAATCAGTGTCCTTCTTAAAATTAGAATCAACTCTGGTGCAAACTGCAGGAGCTTCACGACCTGCGCTTTCCGCTCCAGCAGGTGGCGATAGAGCAAAATGTATTATGTCGTGCACGCACAAAGACTACATAATGAAGAGATGCTCATGTCTCCGCCCTTACAGTGGGAAGGTAGGCGACAACCTTGGGTCAAAAATAAGCCCATATAAACGCGTTGGCCTAGTTTCGGACAGAGTTAGGGGAGAGTGAAACCCTCTTTATTTTTTCGACTTAGTAGCTATCTAGCAAACGTTCCTTCTGTACAAATGTCTAAAATAGAGTTATTGAGAGTGTTTCTAAACCAGAGATTGATAGCGGCAGCTGATGAGATATTTGGTGTCGTTGAAGAAACGTTAGCAGAGTACCAGGAAGAGGTTTCTCGCACAAAGGAGGAGAACAGGCGTCTACTGATCACGCTTGATATCCTTACTAAGCCAGATAACAAGTTACATAGACAAGAAGGTGTGTTTGTATTTTCAACATTCGTTTAATATGAGACACGATAAGCTATCAATGTAATAAAATGTTGAGAGTGTAGATAGTTCCAATGTCTGTAAGAAGAGTACTCAATCTTAAACCCGGCTAACAATTCTAGGGTGAGGATTTATATATATTTTGATGTTACCCGTAATCGTCCCACGTTTGTTTGTCCAGTTTTCCGTTAGTTATGGAAACATTATATCTATGTTAGCAAAACCATTTTGAGAACCCGTTAGCATGTTTTGATGTTAAAGTTAGAACATTACCTTTTTAATGTCACATTGATCTTATCAAGAACGTGGCTACAATGTTATCAGAATATATAACATTCATGTTCTAGACGCGCTATATGGGACGTTGCAAAAACCTTTATGTGTCCGGTTTTCTGAGGGTTAGGGGAATATTCTAACAAAGTCCCACAAATTATACACAGGACATGGTTGCCAAGTTCTCGGAATGTAAGATATTCGTGTTCTAGACACGTTTCATGGGAACATTGCAATAACATTTCTGTGTATCAGTTGTCAAGCAGTCGCCTGAATTGTCCAGAAAGAAACGTTCTCCCCACAAAAATCATTGCACATCACGTTTCTGTTGCCGAGCCCATCAAGGCCCTGATTGGTAATCCATTCACAGCTCTTTGTTGGCAAAGTTAGGGTTACTCACACACCCACAGTGCTTTTAAAACCCTGTTTTCAACTACCACATTTGACATACATCATTACATTGTGCATGTTGATTTATACAGCAATTATTATGCAACATTTCCTCACCTGGAATTTGAATTCACAACCTCTTGGTTCACGGCAATCAGATCTTCCTGCCACACCACCATGCCTGTGTCAGTTATCAGTTAATTGGACTATTCTCTCATTGATTTGATTTACTTATTTCAACAATTGAATGGCTTTCTATATTGTTATGTAATGTTGGTGGGGCATATTAACCTGTTTTAATGATACTCCTCAATCACTAGGATCAATATGTTTTTCTTGAGTGTACTTTTAACAGAACTGAGAGTTACTTAAAAGTTCATTCACCCTATTGCTTACACATATCACGTTGTTTCAGGTCTACACAAGTGTCTAGGGAGGAGGGTTGGGGTTTCTTCTTGACAGGGCCTAACTATTGGTTTGTGTTGGGGCAGTAACCAAAAGGTTGCTGGATCGAATCCCCAGCTGACAAGGTAAAAATCTGTGGCTCTGCCCCTGAGCAAGGCAGTTAACCCACTGTTCCTCGGGCGCTGAAGACGTGGATGTCGATTAAGGCAGCCCCCCCGCACCTCTCTGATTCAGAGGGGTTGGGTTAAATGCGGAAGACATTTCAGTTGAAGGCATTCAGTTGTACAACTGACTAGGTATCTCCCTTTCCCAATGAGCACATGCCCTAGAGCAGGGCTGTCCAACTCTTCCTGGAGAGCTACCATCCTGTAGGTTTTCACTCTAACCCTAATCTAGCATACCGACTTATCCTAATTGGCTGGTGGATACACTGAATCAGGCTGGTGACAACTGGGGTTGGAGTGAACCTACAGGAGGGTAGCTCTCCAGGAACAGGGTTGGAGTGAACCTACAGGAGGGTAGCTCTCCAGGAACAGGGTTGGAGAGCCCTGTCCTAGAAATAACCCTCATTGGGACAGTTGTTAGGTTGTTCCTCATTGGTGCTAGTGGCCTTGGTTTGAGACCCGCAGGAAGAGGCAACCTACTCTCACATTCTTAGCAATATGTTAGTCATTATTTGGCAACAGTTACAACACACCAGTGTTTGAAGTAAATATCTGTTAAAAGTACACCCAATAACATATTTTATTGATCATAGTGATTCAGAAGTATCATTAAAACAGGTTAATATGACCCATCAATATTAGACAACTATAGAGAAAGCCCTTAAATTGCTGGAATAAGTAAATAAAAAATCAAAGATAAGACACTAATCAGATTAACTGACAGCCTACTTTACACAGACATGATGGCGTAGCAGGAAGATTGGAGTACTGTGAATTAAGGGGTTGAGAGTTCAAATCCCAGGTGTGGACATGTTGAATAATAATTACTGATTAATTGAACATGCACAATATAATCATGTATTTCAAATATGGAAGTTGAAAACACAGTATATTAAAAGCATTGTGTGTGTGTGAGTATCCCTAACCTTGCCAACAGCCAAAGAGTTGTCAATCAATTAGCGGTTCACCAATCAGGGCCTTAATTGGCTGGGCAATAGTAAGACGTGATGTGTAAAACATTTTATTTTGTGGACACAAATGTTTTTGCAACGTCCCTATTAAACATGTCTCGAGCATTAATATCTCATGTTCTGAGAACATGGCAACCATGGTCTGTGTATGTTTGGTGGGATGTTGATGGAGTATTCTCCTAACCAGCAAAAACTGGAGACATGAATGTTCTTGCAACATTCCCATGAAACATGTCTATGGCATTTATATGACTTTCTGTTTGACATTAAGGGAATGGTCTCTTGGAAACATGCCTTGTACATCCCGGGAACATTCCTAAGAAAACGTTAGTTAATGACTGAATGAGACGCTTAAGGAAATATTCAAATAAAGTTGTGGGAACATTTGTTGTTAGCTGCATATGTCAAGTCAAGTCTTGAGTTTTCTATTTCATCCCTTTCTCCAGACCTCCAGCAGCTCCCTGTCACTGTGTCTGATGAGGTGGTTTCACCTGAGCAGCAGGAGTGGATCCCCAGTCTGGGGCAGAAGGACACAGAACCCACACGGATGAAAGATGAACAGGATGAACCAAGGACCAGTCAGGAGGAAGAGAATCATTTCAATGAGTTTATCAATTCTTACGGCTGTGTATCAAGTAGCTATTATCAGGACCCAACTCAGTCCTCACATGGAGAGAGATACTCTCTACCCAGCACCTCAACTGAACAGATCAAAACAGAACCTTATGTAGAAGACTATGGTGTATCAGAACCAACCAGAGAGCCCCAGCCCTTCTCTGCAGTAGATACAGAGTGTTCTGCAGCTCAGAGTGAAAACAGAGGACATATTGACAGGATGGAGTGTGGAGGACCTCTGTCAGGTCTAATGTTAAAGCCACTCAAATCAAAGAGAACAAAGACAGTAAAAGGACAAGGTTGTCATAGTGTTAAGGACAGGAAATTGAACCATCTAAAATCACACTCGAGACCCAGTGTAAGCTGGGATGCTGCTCCTAGTTGTAAGGTATGTGGAAAGCAATTTGACTCCATGGCGTCTTTATTAAATCATGTGCAAGTGCACACACAGGATAAAGAACATCTTTGTGGTGTGTGTGGAAAATTCTGTCAATCCACAGAAAATATGATAGATCACCTACAAACTCACATCGGAGCAAAGTGTTGTCATGTTTGCGGTAAATATTTTGCTTGGGATGCTTTCCTGAAAAGGCATTTGAGGAGTCATACAGGGGAGAAGCCATTTCGCTGTCATCATTGTGGCAAAGGTTTCAGTCAGAGTGGAAACCTGGCTGTGCATATGAAGAGCCACTCTGGGGAGAAACCACATCGCTGCCCTGTTTGTGGCAAATGTTTCAGCAGAAACCCTGATCTTACAGTGCACATCAGGACTCATACAGGAGTGGAACCATATAAGGGCAGTATTGTGGCCAAGGATTCAAGCAGAATTATCACCGGAAACTACACATGAAGATCCACTTGGGAAAACCATATCATTGCCATCTTTGTGACATGTATTTCAGCACTAGCACCCAGTCTAGGGCGTGACCCCTACTATTCTCTATTTTGGTTTGGTCAGGGTGTGATTTGGGTGGGCATTCTATGTCCTTTTTCTATGTTTTGTATTTCTTTGTTTTGGCCAGGTATGGTTCTCAATCAGGGACAGCTGTCTATCATTGTCTCTGATTGGGAATCATACTTAGGCAGCCTCTTTTGCCACATTAGTTGTGGGTAGTTGTCTTTGTTTGTGGCCTGTATAGCCCAAGTTGTGGTCGTTTTTGTTGGAGACATTCTTAATAAAAATAAATGTACGCTTACCACGCTGCACCTTGGTCCGGTCATTTCCCTGACGACGATCGTGACACAGTCAACCTGGCATGAGATTTCACATGGAAGAGAAGGCTGGCAGAGGCTTTGCATAGACTGGAAGTTTGGGAGGACATATAATGACAATGCACAGAATACTTTAGTGTAGAAAATACTGACTGTAGACCTGGTTTGTGATACATGTTTCACTCAGCCGCTTTATTGAGGAAAGTTTTTACATGCAGTGACTGTTAATATGTGGTTGTTTTACCTGTTTTGAATGTACTGACTGTAAGTCACTCTGGGTAAGACAATGCAATTATGTTTCACTGTTAGTCTACACCTGTTGCTTACAAAGTGTGTCACAAAAAGACAATTGATTTGATTTGATTTCTGCTAAATGCTTCAAATGGATGAAGTCCCCCAGAAGGTCTGAGAACATTCACAAGAGGGAGAAACCATAATAACAACCCGCTGAAAAACCTCCTGACAACACGGCAGTTGTCCCCTGTGTAGGGAGAGTGTTTCAGACAGTACAAGAGGTGCATTAAAACATGTCGTTCTCTCAATCTACTGGCTTTATTTCTATAAAATACAGTGCCTTCATAAAGTATTCATACCCCTGGACGTATTACACATTTTGTTGTGTTACTGCCTGTACTCAAAATTTATTCATTTTTTTACACCCATCTACACGCAATACCCCATAATGACAAAGTGAAAAAATATTTTAAGAAATGTATTGATAATGAAATACAGAAATCTCATTGCCATAATCACACTCCTTAGCTCAGGTTGTGACGGTCCTGAATTTGTCTGAACCGTCTCAGTGCTTCTCCTTCCAATAGGGCGCTTCCCCTTTAATTCGCAATTAAATAGTGCTTCTCCTTCCAATAGGGTCCTTCCCATTTAATTACTAATTAAATTGCCAGCCTCAGCTGCGCAAATGTGGGATTGTGATGGAGACACGAACGAGGATGTGTTCAACCCTCAGTTACGTTTCGTTTGTTTTGTTGCCTTTAACAGTGTGCTTTTGTAGCCTATTAGCAAGTTTACCCAGGATCGGAACCACTCTTTGCTTCTGTTGGACTACACCTCTCCGTTGTTCTTCGTGGCCTTTCTCCGCTGGGGATCTGTTGGCTGATTGGATTGTCTGACTGACCACAACCTTTTTGTATACGGTATTTGTTTTGGTGTGATGTATACCGTGATGATTTGTCGTTAGTTGTAGTTAAGGACTTAAGATTTGATACGTTTTATAGGTGTTGTAAAATGTTTATTTTTATTGATACTGGGTTTACGCTACACTTGTATGAACGGACAAACATTGCGTGACTAAAGTCACTTGAGTTCCCTGAACTCCTTTACCGGGCTGTACTCTTTTAGGCCCGAGGTACAGGACTTTTCTGGAGGAACCAGAACTCATTATTGTGTGTGTGTGATAATTTATGTTGGTATTACAACTCACGCAAAATAATACAGTTTAAGTTATTTCCAGTGTTTTAAGGGTTTATGAAAAGTGTATGTCCATCCTGACTTGTACATGAGTCCTTTGTATTGTTGTAGACTTGACGGACCAGATGGGACTCATTCCCTCCCAAACCAAAAGGAGAAACCAATATTTTATCTGGTAGGCAACCTACCTGGCACCCCCATAAACAATAACCTCAAGTCAAAACCATTACAAGGTGCATCCAATTTCCTTTGATCATTCTTGATGTCACTTCAACTTGATTGGAGTCCACCTGTGGCCAATTCAATTGTTCAGACATGATTTATATAGATAACTGTGGGACCTTAGAAACACACCTAACAGTGCATGTCAGAGGGGGCAGATAGGCAATCTTTACTGAATAGTTATCGTTGTCCATAGATTATGGGTGCTTTGTTTATGGTTCTGTGGCTTTTATATCGTTTTTTTTCTCCCCTTGATAGGATGCAAGCGAGGGCACTCAGGATATGTGATTGTGCAATTAAAACTACACCAGTTGGGGCTTTACAAGTAGACACTGGGGAAATGCCACTGTCCCTTAGATGAGTTAAGCTAGCCCTGGCGTACTGGGCAAGACTGAAGGTTAGTACGGTAGATCATCCTACACTGACAGTATTGGAAGACTGCTGGGAATATGAAATATCAAGAGAAAGATTTGGAAAAGGGGTTTATAAAGATTGACTCCGGGACCTTTTTATAGGGCCATCTGTGGAAATAGGAAATGTGTCACTGGTTTTATATAAGACCACATGTCGATTTTAGCCTGATCGAGGAAAAGAAAGTGGTGTGAAGATCATGTAGCAACAATAGTGGATCAATATATTACTAATCCGTTTTATTCTTGTCTTGCAGTGCATACAGATGGTTCAAAGGATCCCATAAATGGGAAGACGGCAGCAGGTGCATTTATTCCTGAGTTCGATGTTAAATAATTTGTTAGTCTCTTGCATTGATTATCTGTCAATTCAACAAATGGTTGGATTGCAATGGATAGAGGAGGTGCAACCAAGAAGAGTAGCAATATGTTCAGACTCTGCATCAGTTTTGTTTAGTTTAAGATCTGGAAAGCATTTTGCTATACCTGCAATAACATGTGCTAAACGTGTATGAGACATAACATTTTATTTTGTTTTGAAAGTCAGAACATGAGGATTTATGGGTAGAAAATGCTGCTGTTGGGCTTACAAAGAAATGGTATTGACATTCAGTTCTGTTGGATTCCAGCTCATAAAGGAGTTAATGGAAATGATATAGTAGATATAATAGCCAAACAAACTGTGAAAATAATATTATGGATATACAGGTGCAGTTGGGTTGAGAGAATTAAAACATTGATTTGGAAAATGGGTTCGATTGCTGGCAGAGACAATGGGACGAAAGTAGTAAGGACAGACATTTTATAGTACAGGGAAATCTCTACGGGAGATAGTGTTATAATGGGAACAGAAGGGAGGAAGTTATGTTGTGTAGGATCAGATTTGGGCATATGGGATTTAATCCCTCTTGGAAATTGATAGGGAAGCATGATACTGGAATGTGTAATGGCTGTATGGTACGTGTGATGTAGAAAGAGAGAGGTTGTTTGACAGGTTCAGAGAGGTTGGATGGAAATGGGGAGTAGGTGGTATTTTATGTGGGGGATAACGAGAGTAGTGAGGTTTGTAGGGAATTATTTTATTTGATTAGAAGTTCAGGGTTAGTTGAGAGAATATAGTGGTATAGATAGGTCGTGACCGGCCTCACACTCCAGAAAAGTAGGAGGGTTAGTTAGGTCGTGACCGGCCTCACACTCCAGAACAGTAGGAGGGTTAGTTAGGTCGTGACCGGCCTCACACTCCAGAACAGTAGGAGGGTTAGTTAGGTCGTGACCGGCCTCACACTCCAGAACAGTAGGAGGGTTAGTTAGGTCGTGACCGGCCTCACACTCCAGAACAGTAGGAGGGTTAGTTAGGTCGTGACCGGCCTCACACTCCAGAACAGTAGGAGGGTTAGTTAGGTCGTGACCGGCCTCACACTCCAGAACAGTAGGAGGGTTAGTTAGGTCGTGACCGGCCTCACACTCCAGAACAGTAGGAGGGTTAGTTAGGTCGTGACCGGCCTCACACTCCAGAACAGTAGGAGGGTTAGTTAGGTCGTGACCGGCCTCACACTCCAGAACAGTAGGAGGGTTAGTTAGGTCGTGACCGGCCTCACACTCCAGAACAGTAGGAGGGTTAGTTAGGTCGTGACCGGCCTCACACTCCAGAACAGTAGGAGGGTTAGTTAGGTCGTGACCGGCCTCACACTCCAGAACAGTAGGAGGGTTAGTTAGGTCGTGACCGGCCTCACACTCCAGAACAGTAGGAGGGTTAGTTAGGTCGTGACCGGCCTCACACTCCAGAACAGTAGGAGGGTTAGTTAGGTCGTGACCGGCCTCACACTCCAGAACAGTAGGAGGGTTAGTTAGGTCGTGACCGGCCTCACACTCCAGAACAGTAGGAGGGTTAGTTAGGTCGTGACCGGCCTCACACTCCAGAACAGTAGGAGGGTTAGTTAGGTCGTGACCGGCCTCACACTCCAGAACAGTAGGAGGGTTAGTTAGGTCGTGACCGGCCTCACACTCCAGAACAGTAGGAGGGTTAGTTAGGTCGTGACCGGCCTCACACTCCAGAACAGTAGGAGGGTTAGTTAGGTCGTGACCGGCCTCACACTCCAGAACAGTAGGAGGGTTAGTTAGGTCGTGACCGGCCTCACACTCCAGAACAGTAGGAGGGTTAGTTAGGTCGTGACCGGCCTCACACTCCAGAACAGTAGGTGGTGGTGTATGCACCTGACAGTTGGTTGCGATTCGCCAATAAAAACTTAAACTAGAAGTGCATGTCAGAGCAAAATCTATACCATGAAGTCCAAGGAACTCTCTATATCTGAGATAAAATTGTGATGAGGCATATAGCTGGGGAAGGGTATAGAACAATGTCTAGAGTGTTGAAAGTTTCCCAGAGCTCAGTGGTCTCCATCGTTGGGAAATTGAAAAAATGTGGAACGACCCAGACTCTGCCTAGAGCTTGCCGTCCAACCAAACTGCGCAACCGGGCAAGAAGGACCTTGGTCAGGGAGGTGACCAAGAATGTAATGAACACTCCCGAGTTCCTTGGCTGTGATGGGAGAACCTGCCAAAAAGACAAGTCTCTACAGCACTTCACCAATCTGGGATTTATGGGAGAGTGGCGGATGGAAGCCACTCCTGAGAAAAAGGCACATGACAGCATGCCTGGAGTTTGCAAGAAGGCATGTGACAGACTGAGATCATAAGGCAAACGATTGTGGTCTGATGAGACAAATTGAACACTTTGGCCTGAATGCAAAGTGCTTTGTCTGGAGAAAACCAGACACAGCTCATCACCTGTCAATAACCATCCCTACCGTGAAGCATGGTGGAGGCAGCATCATGCTATGGGGATGCTTTTCAGGAGCAGGGACTGGAAGACTGGTAAGGATAGAGGGAACAATGAATAGAGGCAAATACTTAATGAGAACCTGATCACAAATGACCTTGGACTGGGGTGAGATTTGCATTCCAACAGGACAGTGAACCTAAGCATACAGCCAAAACAACATTGGAATGGCTTCAGAACAATAAAAGTTATTGAGTCACCCAGCCAAAGCCCAAACTTGAATCCCATTGAAAATCTGTGGAAAGAATTGAAGATTGCTGTTCATCTCCGCTCCCTATCTAACTTAACAGAGCTTGAGAAACTCCCCAAATCCCAAAAAGCTGTAATCGCCTCCAAAGGTGCTTCTACAACGTATTGACTCAGTGGTGTGAATACTTATTTAAATGATATATTTATGTATTTCTAAAAGCATATTTTCACTGTCATTATGAGGTACTGTGTGTAGATGGGTGAGATAATAAATGTATTTAAAAAATGTAATACATTTTGAATTCAGGCTAGCAACAAAATGTGGAATTAGTCAAGGGGTATGAATACTTTCTGAAGGCATGGTACATTAATCTCCTCTTCCTTTAATTAATTGCAGACATGACAATGTTGGATTAGTGATAGCAGTATGGTGGATTCTATTTTTGGTGTACTTTAGTGATCTAGGGAGGCAATGATTGATCTAAACTTCAGATTTGCACCAGTAGTGCTGTAGCAGCGCCACCAGCTCTGCAGTCTACTACATGTAGGTCTATGTGCTGGGCTAGAATATAAAATATACAGACACTGGAGGACCTCCAAGAATAGATTGGGAAATATTTATCCAATCTGTAGGATTGCGAGGACCTGTGTCTTCCGCTCCAGCAGGGGGCGACAATGCTAAATGTACTATGCCGTGCACGCACGAATACTGACAGCGCTCTTTGTCTTCTGGACTTTGTTTACGTTGGTAGCTAGCTGGCTGACTTAGCTAGCTGACAGCTTTCCTAATTAAAAAATGTCTAAAATTGATTTCTTGAGAGTGTTTCTCAACCAGAAATTGATAGCGGCAGCTGAGGAGATATTTGGTGTCGTTGAAGAAACGATAGCAGAGTACCAGGAAGAGGTTTCTCACACAAAGGAGGAGAACAGGCGTCTACGGAGCATGCTGGATATTCGTTCTAAGCCACAGATCAAGTTACATAGACGAGCAGGTGTGTTTGTTTTAATAACGTTAATTTCATATGAGTTACGATTAGCTTTCAATTAATTAATTTTGTAGGGTCTATTTACAAAACCAAGGTCTGTAAAAACATAATAATTGTAAACCTAGCTACGTCTCAAGTCAGCTTTTGATTTTTTTCTGCATTATCTCCAGACCTCCAGCAGCTCACTGTCGCCGTGTCTGATGAGCAGCAGGAGTGGAGCCCCAGTCTGGGGCAGAAGGACCCAGAACCCACACGGATGAAAGATGAACACGGTGAACCAAGAACCAGTCAGGAGGATGAGAATAATTTCAATGAGTTTATCAATTCTTACGGCTGTGCATCAAGTGGCTATTATCAGGACCCAACTCAGCCCTCACATGGAGATAGATACTCTCTACCCAGCACCTCAACTGAACAGATCAAAACAGAACCTTATGTAGAAGACTATGGTGTATCAGAACCAACCAGAGAGCCCCAGCCCTTCTCTGCAGTAGATACAGAGTGTTCTGCAGCTCAGAGTGAAAACAGAGGACATATTGACAGGATGGAGTGTGGAGGACCTCTGTCAGGTCTAATGTTAAAGCCACTCAAATCAAAGAGAACAAAGACAGTAAAAGGACAAGGTTGTCATAGTGTTAAGGACAGGAAATTGAACCATCTAAAATCACACTCGAGACCCAGTGTAAGCTGGGATGCTGCTCCTAGTTGTAAGGTATGTGGAAAGCAATTTGACTCCATGGCGTCTTTATTAAATCATGTGCAAATGCACACACAGGATAAAGAACATCTTTGTGGTGTGTGTGGAAAATTCTGTCAGTCCACAGAAAGTATGATGGATCACCTACAAACTCACATTGGAGCAAAGTGTTGTCATATTTGTGGTAAATATTTTGCTTGGGATACTTTCCTGAAAAGGCATTTGAGGAGTCATACAGGGGAGAAGCCGTTTCACTGTCAAGATTGTGGCAAAGGATTTACTCAGCGTGGACACCTAAACTTACATATGAGGAGCCACACAGGGGAAAAACCACATCAATGCCAGGATTGTGGCAAATGTTTCAGCCAGAATACATCTCTGATTGTGCACATGAGGACTCACACAGGGGAGAAGCCATACATGTGTCCTGTGTGTAAAAAATGCTTTACCACATCAAGTATGTTGAAGAAGCATCAGACAGCTCACAAACATATAGGTGTCTTGAACGTGGCCAATGCCACAATGGATTCAGACCATACAGAGTCACGTGAAGAGGGTTTACAAGAAGGAGAACAAATGACTGTGCCCTGTGTGGGGGGGGGGGGAGAATTGGACAGCAGACTGAGAGACATGTGAGAGGAGAATCGGCCCTCCTCGGGACACTGCTCTCTGATTTAATATCATGTTCTAACAGAGAGCAGTTAGTGGGTTTCTGAGCAACAGGAGTCCCTGCTCATTAGTTATAGGATGACACAGAGGACATGATGTGATCCACTGTTCTGTCTGCATATAAACCTTGCATTGGTATTGAGAGTAATATGTCACAATATATCTGCCCTGATGTTGCAAACAGCCTAGTTTTCAGAATGTTTGTTCCCTTCTGTTTAATGTGTCAAGATCTTCCGTACACCAAATGTCATACTTACCTCTGAGCCTAATGCCAAACTCCACCAAGGGGAAAAAATACATTTCATGTGTATTTACATGTATAGAGAATTGGTATGGTACAGTTATGCTATGTTCAATGGGATCTAAATATACCACCTGAAATGATAGCTGCTTCTTTCAACCAACCCAGATATTGTACATATGTCCCAGACATACATTAAGTACTACAGAATAAATGGCTGATAATGTGTTCATTGAATTGTCTTTTTTTCCAGCTTTGCTCTTCTCTGGCAGCGTTGCAGAATCATGTTGGGAACCAACCATGCAACCATTATCTGATGAAATCAATAGAAGTGTTAGGAAAAGGGCACAGGCTCCAATCTTTAAATAAAATCTATTTTAATTCTATGTAAAGGCAGTGGAAATATGTCTGAGCTCTCTATCAAATGGCTGCATCTACACACTAATCATTTAGTGATTTATAATGGTGTGGACACAGACCCTGTTGCATGAAACAAAGAACTTCCATGGGGTAGGGACGTCGTAAGAGGAGTTCGGTCAGCTAGAGGAGAAGCGCTTGCTTGGAGGTTGTGTTGTGATGCACAAGATTTGAGGTTTGTTTGAATGACTTCGTGCCTGGAGAACTTTGTGGAGTCAGAACTGGGTGAATGAGAAGTTTGGAAGTCTGACAGCCAAAATGGAGGCGAGTAGTGTGGACGAAATGGAGAAAAGGTTGGAGAAGCAACAGCTGTGCTGGAATGCAAACAGAATGGGTGTCAGTCAAGGAATGGTTGGTAGTGGAAAAACATGAAGAATAATGATAATGACACTAAAAGCACTGCCTGTTCACCCAGCTATCATCCAGAAGGCGAGGTCAGTACAGGTGCATCAAAGCTGGGACCGAGAGACTAAAAAACAGCTTCTATCTCAAGGCCATCAGACTGTTAAACAGCCACCACTAACATTGAGTGGCTGCTGCCAACACACTGACTCAACTCCAGCCACTTTAATGATGGGAATTGATGTAAAAAAATCACTAGCCACTTTAAACAATGCTACCTAATATAATGTTTACATACCCTACATTATTCATCTCATATGTTTACGTATATACTGTACTCTATATCATCTACTGCATCCTTATGTAATACATGTATCACTAGCCACTTTAACTATGCCACTTTGTTTACATACTCATCTCATATGTATATACTGCACTCAATACCATCTACTGTATCTTGCCTATGCCGCTCTGTACCATCACTCATTCATATATCTTTATGTACATATTCTTTATCCCCTTACACTTGTGTCTATAAGGTAGTAGTTTTGGAATTGTTAGCTAGATTACTTGTTGGTTATTACTGCATTGTCGGAACTAGAAGCACAAGCATTTCGCTACACTCGCACTAACATCTGCTAACCATGTGTATGTGACAAATACATTTTTATTTTATTTTATTTTATTTGAAGAAAGCATAAAGAGGGCCAAGGTAAGAAGCAAGAGTAATAATGTGTGGGAGTGGAAAGTGGTGATGATGTTTCATGAGACCACAGGGCCTCATTTACACCCTATCCAACTAACCAATGCAGTAGAGAAAGAGATGGGTGAAGTCAGATTAGCCCAGTTCATTGGAAATGGTAGATTGTTCATATTCTGTGGTAGCCTGATGGAAAAGCTTAATGGGATGCATACTAGAAGTAATATCCCTGGTGCTTATGCTAGGTAGAGAGTAGTCATCAATGGGGTCCCAATATCTATGTCCATAGATGATATTTCAGAAATGTGACAGGAAGTAGTGATTTGAGGCCAAAAAGTTGATCAGTAGGAAAGAGGGGGGGGGGGGGGGGGTGCAGAGAGAGGCTCAGAGGTATATAATCAGTCATGATGTATCGTATGCAGAGGCTGTAAAACAGATTAGTGGAACTACAGTGCGGAATGATGGCGCTTTCATGGCCGCTACTGTACTAAGTGGACCCAATGTCGGGTTGGTTCTACTGGATCTGGCATGGTTTCAAGACCTGTTCAGAAATCTTGTGCTCATAAATGTCAAAGGACACTTTAATAGTGAATACATTTAACTTCATATCTTTCATTGGTAAGGTTATCAACACGACTCAGGTTGTGGAAAGCAGAAATGCCAAGTTCAAGGTTATTGTGGATACGGCAAAAGTGTTATTGGGGGTAACATATGTTACTTTTGAAATGGTTGTAGACATGCTGAATAATCTTAAGGGTGCATTGTTTCAGCATGATATAGATCAAGTTAAATGGGTTGTGGTGGCCTGGCAGTTTTTTGGGGGGGTAGAAGTTAGTAGGGATTTATTGTTTTATTTAATTTGCTTGGTAGTACAGAATTAGGCATACCATGATTGATCGCATTCTCCAGCACAGTAGATAGCAAACTTTTGTTTGCGGACCGCCATGATATTATAGAAGAAGAAGAATACGATGTCGCACTCCACTCCAGCAGAGGGCGATAGGGCATCACAAATTATGCACTACACAGAGGGGCATGCGCTTCTGTGTTTATCTTCTGCAGAAGTGCAGGCAAATTTTGTATGGAGGAAAATAAACAATAAAAATTTCTAAAATAGAGTTGTTGAGAGAGTTTCTCAACCAGAAATTAACAGCGGCTGCTGAGGAGATATTTGGGGTCGTTGAAAAAACGATAGCAGAGTACCAGGTAGACGTCTTCGTGGGCTGTTGATGTTGCATAGAGGAGGTATGTAGCTTCATACAGTCAGTTGTTTGTAGCGTCTAACCACATACCCGTGTAGTTACCCCTCCCCTTTTGTGTCTATCTAATAATGTTAGCAAGCTTTCTGCCCAGACTCAAAATGTTTGTCAATAGCGTATTTTCATTGAACTTGCCAGTTACAAAACCCGAATTGATGGTGAAGTCCGGGGAACTGGCCTTAAAGCTGAGAAACGTAGTGTTAAGCAGCGCCACTGCATTTGTTCCTGTTTTGTTTTTAAAAAGGAGTAGATGCGCAACTTGGTCTCAACATTGTGTATTATTCTGTACGTAACTCAGTAACATTCCATTTAATCAATGTTACGATTTATATGGTATGTATTAATTTGTGGATGTCCATAATCCATTTTGTATATGTTACTAATTACAATTTGTGATATGTTGGGAATTTGCTGTACATTACAATTGGTTGTGGCTAAAGTTAGCTAGGTGGCTAACACACATTTTAGCTAGCTGGCTAACATTAGCTAGGATATGGGTTAGGGTTAATAGTTAGGCTAAAGTGTTAAGGTTAGGGGAAGTGTTAGCTACGTAATTGCAAAAAAGTAGTGAGTAGTTGAAAAGTTGCTAAAATGCTGAAGTTGTCTGTGATGAGATTAGAACACACTTGTCTGTGATGAGATTAGAACACACTATCTTTGGGTTACTAGATGTTCGCATTATACGCCCATCCATCCACCCCGACCAATCACCCTCCTTTCGTTTTTTTGCATTAAGTAACCTGTCATATGACGTGATACTGTACAGCTGTATTCATTGACCTGGCCATGACTTTCGACTCTGTCAATCACTACATTCTTCTTGGCAGACTCAACAGCCTTGGTTTCTCAAATACCTGCCTCGCCTGCTTCACCAACTACTTCTCAGATAGAGTTCAGTGAGTCAAATCGGAGGGCATGTTGTCCGGACCTCTGGCAGTTAAATCTAGAATCGGCTTCCTATTTTGCAACAAAGCATCCTTCACTCATGCTGCCAAACATACCCTCGTAAAAAAACTGACTATCCTACCGATCCTTGACTTCTGCGATGTCATTTATAACATAGCCTCCAACACTCTACTCCGACTGCATCCAATTTGCTATCACAGTGCCATCTGTTTTGTCACCAAAGCCCCATATACTACCCACCACTGCGACCTGTATGCGCTCATTGGCTGGCCCTCACAATAGCCGCCATGTTGACGTCAACATAAACAAGAAATTACATGATAAATATTCCCTTATCTTTGATGATCGACATCAGAAAGCACTCCAGGAATCCCAGGTCCACAATAAAGTTTGTTTTGTTCGAAAATGTGTTATTTATGTCCGAATACCTTCTTTTGTTAGCGCTTTCGATATACATATCCAAACGCTAATTCTGGTCAGAGTTATATCGGACAAAAACTTCAAAACGTTATATTACCGGCCGAAGAAACATTTCAAACTAAGTACAGAATCAATCATTAGGATGTTTTTAACATATAGCTTCAATAAAGTTCCAACTGGAGTACTCCTTCTTGTCTTCGTGAGCAATGGAATGCAAGTGACTACCATGAGGAATAAGCATGATCAGAGAATGGCTGACTGCCAGACACCTGACTGATTCTGCTATCATTCACTCCCACAACACCATAGAAGTCTCATTATAATTTCTATTGGTGGTTGACATCTAGTGGAACCCCTAGGCAGTGCAACATCATTAATATCTCAAGGGGATTTCATTGGGGACTCTGGTGAATACATACAAAGCTCAGATTTCTGACTTCCTGTTTTGATTTCAACTCAGGATTTTGCCTGCCATATGAGTTCTGTTATACTCACAGGCATCATTCGAACAATTTTAGAAACTTTAGATTGTTTTCTATCCAATACTACTAATAATATGCATATATTAGCAACTGAGACTGAGGAGCAGGCTGTTTACTTTAGGCACCTTATTCATTCAAGCTACTCAATACTGCCCCCCAGCCATAAGAAGTTAACCTCTACATCACCAGAGGAGGAGTAGGATAAGGGTGTGACTAAAGGCTATAAGAACTGGTTGTCGAGTACGTCCAGAAAAGAGAATAAAAGGAGCAGGTTTCTGAGCGCGATAGAATAGATTCAAGGCATAATGTACAAACAAAGGTATGGTAGGATTTGAATACAGTGGAGGTAAACCTAGGCATTGAGTGATGATGAGAGAGATATTGTCTCTAGAAACATAATTTAAACCAGGTGATGTCATCACATGTGTGGGAGGTGGAACTAAAGGGTTGGATAAGGTATATTGAGCAGGGCCAGAGGCTCTACAGTGAAATAAGACAATCACTAACCAGAACAGCTAAGGACAAGGCATATCGACATTTAAGGAGAGGAATGCGTAGCCGAGTGAACATAAGGGTCCAGTGAGTAGTGAGGCTGGTTGGAGACACGGCGATTCAGACAGCTAGCGGGCCGGGGCTAGCAAGCTAGCAGAAGGGCCTCAGAGGGACGTCGCGTCGGAGGAAGTCTGTTTATAGCCTCCTCGTGCGTTTACGTTGGTAGACCAGTCGTGATGGATTAGTAGGGTTCCGTGTGGTAAAGGGGACCAGTCCAATTGGCAAAAATAGGTATAGTGGCCCAAGAAATTGTCAGATGGACCTATTCAGCTAACAGCCTATATGCTCTAGACAGCTAGCGGGCTGCGGCTAGCAGGCTAGCAGATGGGCATTCAGGGGACGTCGCGACGGAGGGGCCAGTTGAAATACCCCCTCGGGCAGATTACGTCGGTGGTCCAGTCGTGAAGGACCGGCGGGGCTCTGCACTGGCAGTAAAATGGGTCAAGGCCAATTGGCAAAATATGTATTGTAGCCCAGGAGTGGCTGATGGAACTTCAGCCACCCGGGAGATGGACCTAACATGGGCTAGCTCCTGGCTAATTGGTGCTTGCTTCAGGACAGAGACAATAGACAGGAGTAGACACTTGGATTGCAGCTAGCTAGCTGCGATGATCCAAGTGAAAATGTTCAGGGCTTGCGGTGGGAATCCGGGGATATGGAGAGAAAATAGGTCCGGTATGCTCTGGTTATAATTGCGTTGTGCAAACTGGCGAGAGTTTTCAGAGCTAAAGGTTAGCTGATGACCGCTAGCAGTGGTTAGCTGACTACTAGCTAGAATCTAGTCAGCTGGCTAGCTTCTGCTGGGGGTCCCGATTCCGAAGTAACGAAAAATACTTTAGAAAAAGCAAATCCAGACCACATTGGGTGAGGTGGGTTGCAGGAGAGTATTTTGAAGTTGAGGTTTAGAAAAATATAAAAAGAAATGCGAAGATAAAAGATATATACATGGGACACGACAAAGACGATGACAAAGACGTCTGACTGCTACGCCATCTTGGAATCATATGGTCAGCTCACTGGTCACCATCGCGGCACCCACCCGTAGCACACGCTCCAGCAGGTATATTTCACTGGTCACTCCCAAAGCCAATTCCTCCCCTGGCCGCCTTTCCTTACAGTTCTCTGCTGAGGAATGACTGGAACGAATTGCAAAAATCACTAAAGCTTGAGACCCATATTTTTTGCGCCTTTGCTCCCCAGTATCTCTACTTGCACATTGATCTTCTGCACATCTATCACTCCAGTGTTTAATTGCTAAATTGTAATTATTTCACCACTATGGCCTATTTATTGCCTTACCGCCCTTATCTTACCTCATTTGCACACATTGTTTATAGACTTTTCTATTGTGTTATTGACTATCTTTGTTTATTCCATGTGTAACTCTGTGTTGTTATTTGCGTCGCACTGCTTTGCTTTATGTTGGCCAGGTCACAGTTGACAATGAGAACTTGTTCTCAACTGGCCTACCGGGTTAAATAAAGGTGAAATAAAAATATGTTACTCATTTGAGCATCCAATATTTACTTTTACTATGTTACGTCTAGTCTGAGACCAGGCTGAGCAAAGTAATACAAAACAATTGTAGTAGCTACATAGAGTGCTGTTCTATTATGCATGCAATGATGTCTGAGGGAATAAAACATTGTTCGTTGTTTGAAGTGACATCTTTGTTGTGGCAGTTTTACCAAAACGCATTCCAACTTTAACAGATCTACATGTGCAATTGTTTCTCCTTCCCTCCAGTGTCGATGGCAGGCTGAAGCTACTATCACTTTGGTGCAGGTTGCCCCAGAGCAGCAGCAGTCATGTACTCAAGAGTGGGGCCTCCATCTAAGACAGGAGGACCCAGAGCCCACAGTGTCACTATGTAAAGAGGAAGACGATACCCACTGGATCAGTGAGGTTGAAAAGCACATTCAAAGGCTGGAGTCTGATCCCAAAGACCCAGACCAAGTATCCACTTCTGAAGGTGGGTTCACTGACTAGCTCTCAACACATATTACCAAGCCATAGCGTTGGTCAATGGGCATATAGCTATCCCTTTCAGCAAATTATTTATTATAACACAGTCGTGCTGTTGTATTTATAGGTAATACTCTTCCAAATCAAGGGACATTTTATTAGTGGAAATGATATGGAAATCGTACAGTCTATGGCTTTAGGCCCTGGTGACGCTGTGTCCTTTCTTTTCCTTCAGATTTCACATTCCAAATGGAGACAGAAGGGTCAGTAAACGAAGCCATTCAACTGAAAGTTTTCCTCAACGCCAACAGAATAGAGAAAGTGATTCTGCCCTCTCAACCTGACTCACTGAATGAGCTGATATCAACGCTCAAGGAGAAACTGCATCTGAAGTTTGATTTCAGTCTTCTTTATGAAGACCCTGATTTCAACAACGAGCTCTTCAACTTCGAGACCATTGAAGACTTGCCTTCTCCTAGGGCTACGGGGGAAAGTTTTGCGAATACGACGTGATACAGACCTGGGTTTAACCGGACTCTCAGCCACCGAGTTACAGGCCGCCCCACCAGAGCGGCTAGGCAGGTGGCCTGAGGTATTTGTCATACCCACTTTCTCGGTGGAAGTTGAGGTTGCTCTGAGAGAGGGCAATTGTGCATATCTGAGACATGAAACGGTGCTGAAAATAACAAGGGATCAAAAACACAACATTCTTGATAGGATGGCTTGGACAATCTTCAATTCCAAAGCGTACCCAAGTGACAGGCAGTTTGCCAAGGCAGCTGAGGCCCTTGTAACCAAGCACCTGTGTTTGAAAGAGCCTGGCTCAAAAACAGGCTGTGATGGCTGGAAGAGCAGCCTGAAATTCAAAAAGGGAAACTACAGGCAGAAGTTACGCCGTGTTGGGTTCCCAGAGGTTGCTGTGAACGGGGGGAGGAGGAGCAAGCATTGTCCTGACAATGAGCACGCTCGGAGCAACATTAAAAGAGCACGCCGGGCAGAGGTGAACTTCTTGCCCAACTTCCCTCAAGGAGAAGATGAGGCCAGCCTGGAGAAACAGAGACTGGAGATGGTCCACGAGATGACGAAAGAAAACAGAGACCTGCCACTCATCAATCAACACATGCAGAAGACATTTGCTCTCCGACGCCAAGAAATAGTTCAATCCAGTCCTACGGTAGAGCATCTCAGAACACGCTGGCCAGCACTCTTCCTCGAAGCCCAGGTTAAGCAGACTAAGAAAAGTTGTCTTTGTCCAGTCATGTTCTCATAGCAATCTACATTTCCATTGCAGTTCAGACCTTTTTGATGCATGTCACATGGGCTTCTGGTTGTACTCACAAGTCATGGTTATCAGTAACAACAATCTCAGGGCAGGCTCAACTTGCCTGACTGACATAAATTGGGATGTTCTGTGTGCTTTGTCTTTTCCTTTTGGTACATGCTGAGTTTCAGAGAATCACCAATCAGAGCCTGCAGCAGACGTTCTACTCTGCCTTGGACCACCACACGCCCCGCCTGCTGACCCTGTTCAGGGAGAAGGAGGGGAAGTCCACCACCCATGGAGGGAAGTTTTCAAGCATCCTGAGAGTGTACAACGAGCAGGTGAGTGGGATTCACTGGATCAGGGATGGACAATCTTGGTGTTTCAACCAAGCAGTGACACACCTGATTCAACTTGATCAACTAATATTCAACCAAGACTTTGTTTACTGCTTGGTTGGAACAAAAGCCTGCACCCACACCTGCTTTTTGTGCATAAGATTGGCCACCCGTGTGCTACATGGACATGTGCATCAGATATTGGCTGTGACTGGAACCAGATTAGATTACTCCTATGTTGGGGTTGACGAGCTCAACTTGCTGGATTATTTAAATGCTAAATGACATTGTGAAATGTGCTCTCTTTAGTTCACTTCACAGGGAGAAAATAACATCACTGTGACCCGTTCTGCAGTCCTGGCTGGTCTCCCTTTGTTGTTACGAGAGGATAGTTCTGATGTCTTCAAAATCTGTGAGGTACTCACCTGGTTTTACAGCCTGTACCATTATGAATGCATTCTTTCCTATTGTGTTTTTTAAACTTCGTTTTTTCCTGTCATTAAGGTGGGAGAACTCAGCAACCCTGGTATTCTGGATGGAGTTTTCATTCTTTCAGTGGTGGGCCAGCACAATGAGGTGGTGGGTGGTATACCCATCAGACCAGCCCATGTATCCATTGTCCTTGAGGATAAGATCGTCATGACTAACTCCCGCTCCTGGCCAGATGCTCTCGTGGTTGTTTTTGGGCTACTCTACTCCCTCCATCTGAACTACCCCAAAGCCCTGGGCAGCACCTTTGAGTTCATGCAGAAAGTCTTCCTGAACCTCGACGATGGAAAACTGAAGCCCAAGCTGCTAGCGCTGAAAAATGAACTGTTGGCCTAATTCTGTAGTGATGAGATGGAATTTTACTTTGAGTGACCTCCTATATGCGGAGTGAGTGGTTTGAAAACAATGGTTATTTTTTATTTACTTTACTTTTTATATTGTTGTACCTTTTTTGTGAAGGTAATGGATTTGATATTGTATTTCAATTAACTTTTAACCCTTTTATGTGAAAGGAAGACACAGGTCAGTCAACACATTAACTTGCCACATACAGTCGATCTGCGACCTTCTATCTGAATTCTAAATGCTCACCAAGACACAGGACTATGTCTTAACTGTTGTAACACACTGAATATACGCTGAGTGTACATTATCATGTTGCACCCCCTTTTGCACTCTGAACAGCCTCAATTTGTCGGGGCATGGACTCTACAAGATGTCAAAGCGTTTCACAGGGATGCTGGCCCATGTTTATTTATTTTATTTTACCTTCATTTAACTAGGCAAGTCAGTTAAGAACAAATTCTTATTTTCAATGACGGCCTAGGAACAGTGGGTTAACTGCCTGTTCAGGGGCAGAACGACAGATTTGTACCTTGTCAGCTCGGGGATTTGAACTTGCAACCTTCCGGTTACTAGTCCAACGCTCTAACCACTAGGCTACCCTGCCGCCCCATGTTGACTCCAATGTGTCCCACAGTTGGCACGATGGTGGACTATTCTTGATACACACAGGAAACTGTTGAGCGGGAAAAACCCAGCAGTGTTGCAGTGCTTGACACATTCAAACTTCTTTAACCTGTCTCCTCCCCTTCATCTACGCTGATTGAAGTGGATTTAACAAGTGACAATAAGGGATCATAGCTTTCACCTGGTCAGTCTGCCATGGAAAGAGCAGGTGTTACTAATGTTTTGTACACTCGCATCCTATAGTTTAAAACATTTTTTTAATTGCACTGTTGGAGCCAAAAACACAAGCACTTTGCTGCACCTTTGATATCATATTCAAATCTGTGTATGCGACCAATAAACTTAGATTTGATTTTGATTTGTAGTAATGCAAACAGTGGAGAGCCAGGGCTGTGATGGCGGTCAGTAGGAGGGCACACCTCATCACCAGAGACGCTGTAACTGGTCTCAATGTAGGAGAAGTAGAGCTCCATCTGCCACTGAGCCCTGGGAGGAGAATACACACAATACACTCCATATAGCCTTCACAGAGCATACATACAGATTTCATATAGCCTTCATAGACCATACATAAAGACTTCATATAGGATGTATTATGATGGAACACTATAGCCTTCACATAGCATAACGATGTAACACAGATAATACCCTTCATACAACCGTCAAAATCACACTGATCACAGTAAAGCAACTTTGGCATTATGTACATCAGTCCAGGGTTACAAGCAGAACATTTGAAAAGGTCCCAGCATGTTTGTTCTTAACACTCAATGGAGAGTGAGGCAGCAGGGGGGACACAGATTCTTACCTTGTTGCACAGCTCCATGTCAACTCGATGTGCGCTGGTATCTGTGAGGCGGTTTCTCTGTCAAGACAGCTCACTGGTTTGTCTGTGTCGTTGGTCTGTCTGCCTGTCGCTGGTATATGTGTCTGTCGCGGGTATGTGTGTCTGTCTGCCTGTCGCTGGTATGTGAGCCTGTCGCTGGTATGTCCGCCTGTCGCTGGTATGTGTGCCTGT
The DNA here is from genome assembly GCF_002021735.2 of Oncorhynchus kisutch. Taxonomy (NCBI): domain Eukaryota; kingdom Metazoa; phylum Chordata; class Actinopteri; order Salmoniformes; family Salmonidae; genus Oncorhynchus; species Oncorhynchus kisutch. The sequence continues at coordinate 6,587,157 of NC_034175.2, read as the reverse complement.
CGCTGGTATGTGTGCCTATCACTGGTATGTGTGTCTGTCGCTGGTCTGTCTGCCTGTCGCTGGTATGTGTGTCTCTCGCTGGTCTGGGAAGTAGTGTTGGTCGCCTTCCGGGTCCTCTCAGACACAAAGGGCTCTGTGTGTGTGTGTGTTTTTATGTGTGCGCACGTGCAAGTGAGTCTGTGTTCTTAATTACATGGAGCACCATGTCAGCATATTTCTCAATTTGTGTGAGTTAATAAGTGAGGGTTTATATGTGTGTTTTCCTACGACTAAGGGAGTAGTTATTAGATTTCAGTGTCATGCAGCCTGAGCCCTCCCCCTTTGACTGACACTGAGAATACTTCACCAGATTGGCAAAAACAAGAAACATTGAAACGCCTGTGACTCCAATTAGTATATAATCAAAGCAGCCTGTCAGTCAGTCCATGGCTCTGTGATCACAGAAATAGTTCACTTACCAGTAGAACAGACAGCACCATTGACAGAAAGTCTTGCCTGATTGAAAGCCGAGGGAAGCCTGGTACCGAAATAACAATTTTCTTAGAAATTATGTGATAAAATGTAATTACACTGTAACAATTTGTTTGGCAGAACTTCTATGTTACCCAAGCTGCAATGATGGACAGGCCATGACATCTATTTACTCTATGCAACCTATTTCTATGTCTTTGATGTCATCCTTCTCACTCGCCCTGGTGAAGGATGGCTCTAAGAATATCTCCCTGATGTGATGTCATCAGAATGGAATGTCAGGATCGTCCTGTAGATGCTACAATACGGAATGCTGCCGACATACTTATCTAAGGTGACTTTAAACGCCACACAACCAATTTACCATGGAATATCTCAGCTCAACATGAGGGCAGGAGAAGGCTAATAGCACTTGTGACACTAATATACCTCTGTTTACTTCTTTACTACTAATGAACTCTTGTTGAATGCATGTTATTCCTATGGTTAATGCAGAGTACAGTAGCTGTTCTGAATGGCAACATGGCTGACTATACAGCACTATAAACAGAATATAAGGCAAAGGCCCACACTGTCAGTTTCTAACTGTAAATCGAGATCAAAGTAAAATAGTTTTATGTGAATAGTCAGACCGTAGCATGTTAACACACTGTCCAGCTGCATATGCAATTACCATGTAAATACTGTATGGTTTTAACTTCACTTGGTATAAAGAGGGAATCGTAAGTCACACCATCACATGTACTGTATGAAGAGGATGAAGTTGCCTCTTTGTGGTTGAAACATTATTAATACAAAGTATAGGATGTAGTCTAAACAGCACAGAGGCATTTGTCACATTTAGCCTACAAAAAATTCAGCCCTAAGCTTCTAACTGGATCGATAAATCATACGCTTCCAGCTCCTCCTATTAGTTACCTTCTTTCTTTTACAGTGTGGTCTGGAATGTTGGCTGTACAGGGATGGTGCTCACTGGTGCTACACAACTTTCATGTTTCACACTCATCCCATACATATGTCTCCTATTAGCTACACTCGCCCAGAGAGAGGGAGGAAAGGGAAGGAGAGAGGAGGGAAGCAGAGGGTGGGGGAGAGGAGAGGGGGAGAGAGAGGGATGGGAGAGAAGGAGAGGGAAGGAAAGATGAGAGATGAGGAGAAGAGAGAGGAAGAAAGGGAAAGGTGGGGTGAGAGGGAAGGAGAGAAAGTGGGCAGGAGGAAGGAAGGAGAGAGGGAGGGAGAGAGGAAAGATGAGAGATGAGGGGAAGAGGGAAGGAGAGAGAGAGAGGGAGAGGGAGGGAGGGAAAGGTGGGGTGAGAGAAAGGTGGGGTGAGAGAGAAGGGAGATAGAGGGAGTGAGACAGTTGGGTGAGGGAGAAGAGAGGAATTTGATATAAAGTAACAGTCAAAAGTTTGAACACACCTAGTCATTCAAAAGGTTTTTTTCTTTATTTTTAAAATATTTTCTACATTGTAGAAAAATAGTGAAGACATCAAAACTATGAAATAACACATATGGAATCATGTAGTAACCAAAAAAGGGTTAAACAAATCAAAATATATTTTAGATTTCTACAAAGTAGCCACCCTTTTCCTTGATGACTGCTTTGCACTCTTGGCATTCTCTCAACCAGCTTCACCTGGAATGCTTTGCCTTAAAGGAGTTCACCACATATGCTGAGCACTTGTTGGCTGCTTTTCCTTCACTCTGCGGTCCAACTCATCCCAAACCCTCTCAATTGGGTTGAGGTCAGGTGATTGTAGTCATCTGATGCAGCACTCACTCTCCTTCTCCTTCACTCTCCTTCTTGGTCAAATAGCCCCTACACAGTCTGGAGGTGTGTTTTGAGTCATTGTCCTGATGATTAAAAAAATGATAATCCCACTAAGCGCAAACCAGATGGGATGGCGTATCGCTGCAGAATGCTGTGGTAGCCATGCTGATCAATCTGAGGTGCAGTTAGCTCTAATGAACTTATCCTCTGCAGCAGAGGTAACTCTGGGTCTTCCCTTCCTTGTCCTCATAAGAGCCAGTTTCATCATAGCACTTGATAGTTTTTACGACTGCATTTGAAGAAACTTTCAAAATGATTGACATTTTTTGGATTGACTGACCATTTCTTAAAGTAATGATGGACTGTCATTTTTCTTTGCTTATTTGAGCTGTCCTTGCCATAATATGGACTTGGTCTTTAACTAAATAGGGCTATCTTCTGTATACCACCCCTATCTTGTCAAAACACAACGGATTGGCTCAAACGCATTAAGAATGAATGAAATTCCACAAATTAACTTTTAACAAGGCACACATGTTAATTGAAGTGCATTCCAGGTGACTACTTCATGAAGCTGGTTGAGAGAATGCCAAGAGTGTGCAAAGCTGTTATCAAGGCAAAGAGTGGCTACTTTGAAGAATCTCAAATATAACATATGTTTTGATTTGTTTATCACTTTTTTGGTTACTACATGATTCCATAAGAGTCATTTCATAGTTTTGATGTCTTCACTATTATTCTACAATGTAGAAAATAGTAAAAATAAAGAAAAACCCTTGAATGATTAGGTGAGTCCAAACTTGACTGGTGCTGTATGTTTTATGTGTGTTTTATATAAACACAAAGACAGAGATGCACGTGTTTGTGTAGAGAGAGAGAGAGAGAGGAGAGAACATACTGTACACAACCACATCAGAGACCCATATATTTCCCCCCAAAAATGATGTAGTTTATCTTCTGTCTTTTTCCTTCATTTGCATCTCGTTTCACAATAAAAAAAAACTAAAGAAACCGCCATACCATGAAAATGTAATAAAATAACAATACAAATAATATGTATATAGAATTATACAATTATCAACAAACAGACATGAATAATAATAACAATACAACTAATCGTTAACATAATATGACACTTGTTAATCGCTGGTCTCATGCATACTCATACACCACCCATCCGTTAGGAAAGAGAGGGCGATTACTAAAAATAGAACCAGGAGTTCAACCAGTTCAGAATAAGCGCCTAGCTACATGCAATGACATAAAAGAGAGCCTCATGTACACATTCTTCCTGGCATAAGGTCATTTACACCAGACTGTACTGCATTATATTGCTGCTCCCACCTAGTATACTGTACAGGGCACAATACAAAACTGGAGTTGAAACACATACGCTGTGATGCGCCCAGAGTCTGGGGCTATGGTATAGTACAGACAACACAGACTGTGAGCAACGTTTTCACTCCTCTCATCCCTCTCTCCCCTTTTTCATCTGGTTTCGCAATCAGTTCATTACTCCTCAGGTTCCTATGGTTTGATGCTTCCTTCATTGTTCTTAGTGCTTCTGTTTTGTTGTTTTCTTCTTCCTCCTTTGGGTTTGTCTTCCGTGGGCTTGTTCCCCCTCTCTTCTTCCTCCTTTGGGTTTGTCTTCCGTGGGCTTGTTCCCCCTCTCTTTTTCCTCCCTTACAGGGTCTTGTCGCTTTCCTTCTTTAAGTGGCTGAGGAAGAGAGAAGAGACTGTATGAGACAGGGTCAGGGATGATGCACACACACACACACACACACACACTCTCCCCCACCTCTACCAGACACAGTCTCCCCACACCTCACCCAGCTCCCCTGGTCCCATTAGTAGGCTACCTGTAGTACTCGTCCTGGGTGAGGGAGTGATGGTGGTGGTGGTGGATCCACTGCTGTTCCAGAGCCAGTCTCTGGATCTGCAGCTCTGCGCTCTGGGCCTGCTGCATGGCCTGGAGCTGGTGGGCCGCTGACATGGAACCTGTCAGAGAGGAGGGCTGGGGCAGCTCACGGAACGGAGCGCCTGGAGGGGGAAGGAAAAGGGAAGAGGAAAGGGAGAAGAGTAGAGACAGGTGAGAAGAGGAGACAGGTAAGAGGAGGTGTGGAGAAGAGGAAACAGGTAAGAGGAGGTGTGGATAAGAGGAGACAGGTGAGAGGAGGAGTGGAGAAGGAGATAGACAAGTGAGAGGAGGAGTGGAGAAGAGGAGAGACAGGTGAGAGGAGGAGTGGAGAAGAGGAGAGACAGGTGAGAGGAGGAGTGGAGAAGGAGATAGACAAGTGAGAGGAGGAGTGGAGAAGAGGAGAGACAGGTGAGAGGAGGAGTGGAGAAGGAGATAGACAAGTGAGAGGAGGAGTGGAGAAGAGGAGAGACAGGTGAGAGGAGGAGTGGAGAAGGAGATAGACAGGTGAGAGGAGGAGTGGAGAAGGAGAGACAGGTGAGAGGAGGAGTGGAGAAGGGGATAGACAGGTGAGAGGAGGAGTGGAGAAGGGAGAGACAGGTGAGAGGAGGAGTGGAGAAGGGAGAGACAGGTGAGGGGAGGAGTGGAGAAGGGAGAGAGGTGAGGGGAGGAGTGGAGAAGGGGAGAGACAGGTGAGAGGAGGAGTGGAGAAGGGAGAGACAGGTGAGGGGAGGAGTGGAGAAGGGAGAGATAGGTGAGGGGAGGAGTGGAGAAGGGGGAGATAGGTGAGGGGAGGAGTGGAGAAGGGGAGAGACAGGTGAGAGGAGGAGTGGAGAAGGGAGAGACAGGTGAGAGGAGGAGTGGAGAAGGAGATAGACCGGTAAGAGGAGGAGTGGAGAAGTGGAGAGACAGGTGAGAGGAGGAGTGGAGAAGTGGAGAGACAGGTGAGAGGAGTGGAGAAGAAAGACAGGTGAGTGGAGAAGGAGATAGACAGGTGAGAGGAGGAGTAGAGAAGGGAGAGACAGGTGAGAGGCATGGAGAAGAGAGAGACAGGTGAGAGGAGGAGTGGAGAAGTGGAGAGACAGGTGAGAGGAGGAGTGGAGAATAGAGAGACAGGTGAGAGGAGGAGTAGAGAAGTGGAGAGACAGGTGAGAGGAGGAGTGGAGAAGGATATAGACAGGTGAGAGGAGGAGTGGAGAAGGATATAGACAGGTGAGAGGAGGAGTGGAGAAGGGAGAGACAGGTGAGGAGTGGAGTGGAGAAGAGAGAGACAGGTGAGAGGAGGTGTGGAGAAGAGGAGAGACAGGTGAGAGGAGGAGTGGAGAATAGAGAGACAGGTGAGAAGAGTGGAGAAGAGAGAGACAGGTGAGAGGAGGAGTGGAGAAGTGGAGAGACAGGTGAGGTAGATAATGACAGAAAGATAGTTACAGTAGCTATCATATTCATGATACAACACAGAGACAGGCAGACAGAAAAATAAACAAACAGACTGAAAAAACAAGCCTTTCCTCACCGAAGAGCTGTTGTCGTAGCACCTCGCTTTCAGTGAGGGGGTGTGCCAGGATGGGGGTGCCCAGCGCTGCCCCTGGGTAGGGCAGGCGGGCCAGGGGAGACCCCGACGCCAACGGGTCCATCAGGGGGTGCACCCCGCCCGCCGCTAGGGGCCAATGATGTAACAGGAAACACAAGGAGATATTTAATAAGAGTCACAGCATCAACAACCACGTTAACATCAACATCTGTATCAGACAGGAAGAGCTTTCTCAGGTCCAGCTCAAAAGAGCACTAAATAGTAGTGTGTAGATCATAGTACAAGATCACAACTGTGGTTAGCAGCAGTGGGTACCTGTGTCTTGCTGGTGCAGGTGCAGGTGGGAGTGGATGTGTGAGTGCTGGTGATGATGAGGCGTGACGTTCAACATCTGAAGACGCCCCGGAATCTCTCCTCCTCCTGTTCCTCCTCCTCCACTTCCACCACTTCCTCCACTTCCATTGCTTCCCCCTCTTTCTCTTTCTCTCTCTCGCTCCCTCTCCCTCTCTCGTCCCCTCTCTCCACCGGCTGGCAGCCCCGCTCTGTCTCGCTCTCTTTCTCTCTCCCTCTCTCCACTCCTCTCTCTCTCAGATGTGGTGGGGGAGCGAGTGAGAGGGGGGTAGGTCTCGGGAGGGGCTGTCACCGGGGCCGGGGCAGGTGGGGGGTGAGATGGGGGGAGGGAGCTGGGAAAGGAGTGTGGTGCGGGGTGATGGAGGGATGAAACAGGGTTAGAGGAGGGTGGTGGAGGAGCGGGCAGAGGTGCAGCTACGGGGACAGGGGGTGGAGGGGCTGGTGCAGGTGCAGGGTGAGAGGGGAGCGAGGGAGGAAGCAGGGAGAAGGGGGGAGGGTTGGAGAGGGACTGAGGGGCGGGAGGAGGGTTAGGGAGGCGACTCACTGGGGCTAACGCTGGGTTCTGGAGGGGCGGTGGAGGGGGTGGAGGAGCCTGGGGAGGGGGGGTGCCATAAATGGCCACCTCACCTCCACCCCCTCCCCCCAGCAGTAGGGAGTGAGCATGTGCATGAGCGTGTGCGTGGGCATGCGAGTGGGAGTGGGCGAGGGCGAGAGCCGTAGGATCTCCCAAGGAGCCCGGCTGGTACACCCTGTCCTCACTCTTAAACTCAAACCCCGGCTTCATGCGCTCACGGTGGGCTGCCACTGCATGGGGAAACCCCATCCCCCCTAACCCTGCACCCCCCATCCCCCCATGTCCTCCTCCATGCCCCCCTGGCCCTCCCTCCATACTGCCCCCATAGAGGAAACCCAAGATGGCTGCCGCTGTGGCTGCATCAGCAGGCATGTGATGTGGGTGGGCCAGAGCATGGTTCTGGAACTGGGGGAGGAAGAAGGAGGGGTGGACATGGGGGTGGCCATGAGGGTGGCCATGATGGTGGACATGTGGGTGTTGGTGTTGGCGACTAGCCCCGAGGGGGGACATGGCGTGGGGCCGGGCATACTCGCTCAGGGTCCGCAGTGCGGGGGTGTCAGGGCCCAGGTACGGCCCTCCTAACCCGATCCCCAGAGCCCCCTGTGGGCCAACCACCGTTGAACCCCCCATTGACTGCATGAGGAGGGAGTGTGGGATGTGTTGAGAGAGGGAGGGGTGGAGGTGGGAGTGGTGGAGGTGAGCGTGGGGGTGAGGGTGAGGGTGGGAGTGGTGCTGCTGGGGGTGAGGTTGAGGGTGAGACCCAGGGTTAGAAGAAGAGGAGTTAGGGTCGAGGAGGATGGAGGAGGAGGGGAAGAAGAGAGAGGATCCCTGGCGTATATTTGCATTGTTATTGTCCTTCTGCTGCTGCAGGGAAAGAGGGAGCATTTAAAGAGACAAAAAGGAGAAGGAAATTGAGCATTGTGTCCCTCTCTCATCGCCCCCCCCTCCCTGCCTCAATATACTCACTTGTAGATGCCTCTCCAGGTCCCTCTCCCTCGCTCATCGCCCCCACCTCCCTGCCTCAATATACTCACTTGTAGATGCCTCTCTAGGTCCCGCTCCCTCTCTCTCTCCCTCTCTCGTTCCCGCTCTTTCTCCCTCAGGTCTCTGGCCCTCTGCTCCACCTCTCTCCGGGCTCTCTCGATAACCTCGTTCCTCTTCTTCCACAGTTTGGAGCCGTCCAGGGGGACAAAGAGAACGTCGCTGCGGGCGCAGGAGTTTCCACTGCCCCGATCTAGAACCCTGTGGAACCTACAACCACATCAGCAAAATATAACCAATTTATGCATCGGATTTTGTTCCCATATGATGATACTATCTTTATTACCTGGCAATGTCTTCTGTGACAGGTGTTGTCTTTGATATACTGTAGGCCTGTCTACAAAACATCTTCTGTGACAGGTGTTGTCTTTGATATACTATAGGCCTGTCTACAAAACATCTTCTGTGACAGGTGTTGTTGTCTTTGATATACTATAGGCCTGTCTACAAAACATCTTCTGTGACAGGTGTTGTTGTCTTTGATATACTATAGGCCTGTCTACAAAACATCTTCTGTGACAGGTGTTGTTGTCTTTGATATACTATAGGCCTGTCTACAAAACATCTTCTGTGACAGGTGTTGTTGTCTTTGATATACTATAGGCCTGTCTACAAAACATCTTCTGTGACAGGTGTTGTTGTCTTTGATATACTATAGGCCTGTCTACAAAACATCTTCTGTGACAGGTGTTGTCTTTGATATACTATAGGACTGTCTACAAAACCTCTTCTGTGACAGGTGTTGTCTTTGATATACTATAGGCCTGTCTACAAAACATCTTCTGTGATGGGTGTTGTTGTCTTTGATATACTATAGGCCTGTCTACAAAACCTCTTCTGTGATGGGTGTTGTTGTCTTTGCTATACTATAGGCCTGTCTACAAAACCTCTTCTGTGATGGGTGTTGTTGTCGTTGATATACTGTAGGCCTGTCTACAAAACATCTTCTGTGATGGGTGGTGTTGTCGTTGATATACTGTAGGCCTGTCTACAAAACCTCTTCTGTGATGGGTGGTGTTGTCGTTGATATACTGTAGGCCTGTCTACAAAACCTCTTCTGTGATGGGTGTTGTTGTCTTTGATATACTGTAGGCCTGTCTACAAAACCTCTTCTGTGATGGGTGGTGTTGTCGTTGATATACTGTAGGCCTGTCTACAAAACCTCTTCTGTGATGGGTGGTGTTGTCGTTGATATACTGTAGGCCTGTCTACAAAACCTCTTCTGTGATGGGTGTTGTTGTCTTTGATATACTGTAGGCCTGTCTACAAAACCTCTTCTGTGACAGGAATACATTTCTCAGCCCCTTTATCTAGAAATAATAGCTGACATATTATGATAAGTGCCAGTGACAAAAACAGAGATAAAAACCACATAAATCAGTTGTTAGAACTTGTTAGAGTGACATATGATGGAGCCCTTCTGTTGCTATGACGCCTGTCCCATCTCACCGTGCTGATTGGCTGGCGTGGATCGGAATGTCCACCGGCTTGGGCTCAGGGGAGGGGCTTCTCAAAACAGGAGGTGGGCTTTCACTCTCCTCCCTCTCCTCTATTGGTTCCTCCTTGATGACAGGTGGGGGAGGTGGACCTGTGGACGAATCAGAATGCCCATCTCTAGGAAGGGAGGAGCTACAGACAGGGCCCGAAGTGCCATTGTTGTTGCCGGGGTTACTAAGAGGTGGGGGTCCTTTTGAGGCGTTTTGAGGTGAGAGGGACTGAGAGAGAGAGTTGGTATGGCTGCTGCCACTGCTACTGTTACTATTGCTGTTAGTCGGGACCAGGTTGTTCCCACTGTTCCCATTGGAGTGGTAGGGGCCGCTGAAGGGGGCGTGGCTGTTCAAAGTGCTGTGAAAAGGTGAGGGCCGACAGCCAGGTGACACACCTGAACCAGGAAGTGACATGTTGGCCCCGGAGGAGGAGCCTGGCGGGTAGGAAGGAAACCCTCCCATCTGATTGGTCGAGGGGCTTAGTAAAGGAGAGAGGGGTGTTGCAAGAGTCTGATTGGAGGAAGAATAATTTGCCGGACGAACGTGATTGGGTCCCAGGCCGGAGGGGGGTTGGGGCTGAGTAAGGGAGGTTTGGGGAGGGGGGAGAGGGGGAGGAGGTGGCGGAGGAGGGTAAGGAGCATTCGGAGGGTGTCCATGAGGAGTGGAGGAGGAAGAGGAGGGAGAAGGAGATGGGGGTTGGGGGGGACCGCCACGGTTTTGGTAGAGAGACGACTCTCGCTGGTTGGTGTCCCTCTCTCGGTCCCTGTCTCTGGGCTGCTGGGCTGGAAAGTGGGGGTGGGGCAGGTGGGGGATCTGAGGTCCACCTGGGTAGTCTCGGGCCAGGTTTGGAGTCATTCCAGGAGGACTGGGGTACTCACGGGCCGGGCCGGTGGAGGGTGGGCCACCAGGGGGATAGTCCTTGGCCCCAGGAGGGTACTCTCTGTGGAAGTGTTCTGGTCCAGAGGGGGGACTGTGCCTTGTCTGTGCCTGGTCCATCGATGGGGGGTAATCTCGTTTGGAGGCGCTTTGAGGATGTGGGTGGGGGGGTAGGGTAGGGTGGCTGGGGTTGTTTTGGGGTGAGGAAGGGGGGTCGCGGTTTAGCATGGGGGCTGCAGGTAACCCACTGGTCGAGCTTGAGGGGTTTCCTAGGGGGAGGGGGTTATTATTGGGGTTACCATTTCCCCCCACCTCTCTCATCTGGCCCCCAAACTCGCCCCACCGCCCCCCCTCTTTGTCTCTGGGGTGCCCCCTTCCTCCCCCAGCACCGGTGGGTCCAAACTCTCTGTTCTGATTCTCATTACGATTCAGTAAAGGAAACTCCCTTCCTCCTACATCCCTCTCTCCCTCCCTCTCCCTCTCTCTATCCCTCTCTCTTTCTCTGAACACCCCCGGTCCAAATTCTCTTCCCCCAGGACCCATGGGGGGGTCTCTCACAGAGCCCTGAGGTCCCAGGCCTGGGTACTCCCGGTTCTGACCCCCAAACTCCCTCCCTTGGACCCCATTAGGACCACCCATCCCACCAGAAGTGCTGCTGTTACTACCACTACTAGCCGAGAAATCCCTACCTATCTCCCTCCCCCCATACTCCACCCTCACTCCCCCCCTCTCCCTCTCGCCGGCCGCCCCTCTCTCCCTTTCCCCTCCCCCGGAAGCGTACCTGGGGAGGTACTCCTTGTGGGGGTGGGGGAGGTAAGGGGGGTGGGAGGAGGACGAATGGCGGGAGGAAGGGGGGTTGTAGACGGATGGCAGTTGCTGCTGCTGCACTGGGGGTTGGTGCTGCGGCTGGTGAGCGTGGTGGTTACCAGAGTAACGGGTGTAGCCCCAGCTCCCCTGGCAACCGGTTGCGGTGCCTCCCTGCCATCCGGTGGGGCTGTAGTGGTGGGGGTGGGGCGGGGGCTGGGAGGGGGGTAAGGGGCTGGTTTGGGGTAACAGAGAGGGAGGAGCCGTCTTGTTGTCCATTAGTTTCTCACCTTTCTCCATTTTCTCTCTCTCTACCTTGACTTCTGAGGGCAGGTTCTGCCCCCCTAGTTCTAAGGGTTTCAGCGCTGGTGGAGGAGGAAGGGGTGGTGGAGGGGGGTGTGGAATGTTGGGGTTGCTGAGGGGATAGTCTCCCCCGGCGACAGTTGCCTTGGTCACGCACTGAGCTTTAGCTTTGGAGTTCATTCGATTGCCACTGTGCACAGTGTCAGCGCTGGCCGGTCCATACTCCATCTTGCTCACCAGCTTGGAGTCCTGTGAGAAATAGGACTTCCTGACACTATTGCTGTCATTGGCTGAATCCCCTGCTCCGCGGAGAGAGGGAACAGGAGCAGAGGAAGAGATGGAGGAGGATGGCAGCTTCAGAGAAGGGCTGTCCTCTATTCCTCCATCCGTCCTTTCTCCATCCCCGCAAGACTCATCCCCTCTCCCCTCTCTGGCTGCTCTCCTTTCCTCTCCTCCTGTCTTCCCCACTCCTCCCTCTTTCCTTTTCTCCCGTTCCCCCTCTCCTTGCTTTGGTGAGTCTGGACCATCAGAGTCCGAGTCTAAACTGGCTGGAGGCGAGGCAGAGAGACTCGGGGAGGAAGATCGATTGTCCTGGTCGATGTCCCGCCCACTGCTCAGACTATTGGCCAAGCTCCCTACAACTGAGCTCCTGCTGCCCTGGGATTGACCATCCTCGTTGTCACTGTCACGTGACTGTCTGGGAGCCGAGGGTGGGGGCGGTATAGTGGGGGGAGTACTGTCAGTTGAATGAGTTGAAGTCGGTGGGTTGGTGACAGAGGAAGAATCCTGATGACATAAGGTGAATATGAGGAAAGTATATATTAATTCAATGTTGACATTAAAACATCCTAATTCAACCTAGTGGTGCAGTTCAACATCACGTTACACTAACCTGGACTTTCTGCCTCTTTGGTGGAGGCACAAGTTCCTCCCCTTCACTCTCTGACGAATCATGGCCTTGCGATCTGTGATTGAAGCGACTGACAGCCAATTCCTCACCAGCAGCTCTTTGCTAAGATACAGAATATGCATGCATATCATTTTTTTAAGTAAGAAAGACAAATTCAACGAGAGATGACACTGCAGGTAAAAGCAGTATAAAACACCCCACATTGGCACTACAATTGTACATATAAGGTAATCATGGTGGTGATGACTCATACAGGCACGCACACACGGCTTCATTAAGGCTTACATGGAGATCAATATCTAATAACTGACAGCCTCTTCTCTCACTCACACACACATGTACACACAGACACACACACACTCTTGTACAGTCGTGGCCAAAAGTTTTGAGAATGACACAAATATACATTTTCACAAAGTCTGCTGCCTCAGTTTGTATGATGGCAATTTGCATATACTCCAGAATGTTATGAAGAGTGATCAGACGAATAGCAATTAATTGCAAAGCCCCTCTTTGCCATGCAAAAACATTTCCACTGCATTTCAGCCCTGCCACAAAAGGACCAGCAGACATCATGTCAGTGATTCTCTCGTTAACACAGGTGTGAGTGTTGACAAGGCTGGAGATCACTCTGTCATGCTGATTGAGTTCGAATAACAGACTGGAAGCTTCAAAAGGAAGGTGGTGCTTGGAATCATTGTTCTTCCTCTTTCAACCATGGTTACCTGCAAGGAAACACGTGCCGTCATCATTGCTTTGCACGAAAAGGGCTTCACAGGCAAGGATATTGCTGCCAGTAAGATTACACCTAAATCAACCATTTATCGGATCATCAAGAACTTCAAGGAGAGCGGTTCAATTGTTGTGAAGAAGGCTTCAGGGCGCCCAAGAAAGTCCAGCAAGCGCCAGGACCGTCTCCTAAAGTTGATTCAACTGCGGGATTGGAGCACCACCAGTACAGAGCTTGCTCAGGAATGGCATCAGGCAGGTGTGAGTGCATCTGCACGCACAGTGAGGCGAAGACTTTTGGAGGATGGCCCTGGTGTCAAGAAGGGCAGCAAAGAAGCCACTTCTCTCCAGGAAAAACATCTGGGACAGACTGATATTCTGCAAAAGGTACAGGGATTGGACTGCTGAGGACTGGTGGTAAAGTCATTTTCTCTGATGAATCCCGTTTCCGATTGTTTGGGGCATCCGGAAAAAAGCTTGTCCCGGAGAAGACAAGGTGAGCGCTACCATCAGTCCTGTGTCATGCCAACGGTAAAGCATCTTGAGACCATTCATGTGTGGGGTTGCTTCTCAGCCAAGGGAGTGGGCTCACTCACAATTTTGCCGAAGAACACAGCCATGAATAAAGAATGGTACCAACACATCCTCCGAGAGAAACTTCTCCCAACCATCCAGGAACAGTTTGGTGACAAACAATGACTTTTCCAGCATGATGGAGCACCTTGCCATAAGGCAAAAGTGATAACTAAGTGGCCCTGGGAATAAAACATAGATATTTTGGCTCCATGGCCAGGAAAATCCCCAGACCTTAATCCCATTGAAAACGTGTGGTCAATCCTCAAGAGGCAGGTGGACAAACAAAAACCCACAAATTCTGACAAACTCCAAGCATTGACTTTGCAAGAATGGGCTGCCATCAGTCAGGAGGAGGCCCAGAAGTTAATTGACAGCATGCCAGGGCAGATTGCAGAGGTATTGAAAAATAAGGGTCAACATTGCAAATATCAACTTGTAATGCAACTTGTAATTGTCAATAAATGCCTTTGACACTTATGAAATTCTTGTAATTATACTTCAGTATTCCATAGTAACATCTGACAAAAAATATCCTAAGACACTAAGGCAGCAGACTTTGTGAAAATTAATATTTGTGTCATTCTCAAAACTTTTGGCCACGACTGTACAGCTAACTTGTGGTGCCACACAATTCAGTCCCATTCAAAGTCCTATTTTCCCTAAACTCTAGCCCTAACCTGTACTCTTACCCTAACCTTAACCCAAAAACCTAACCTTAACCTAACACTAGCTCCTAACCCTTAACGCAATTCTAACCCTAACAATAATTCTAACCTTAACCCTAAACCCCCTAGAAATAGCATTTGTCCCCATTTGGTACCCACAAGAATAGTTAAACACGTCCACACACACACTTTACTATAGACAAATCTAGATGGAAAGACTACATGACAAACAAAGCCATAAGGAGAAAGAGACTGCCATTACTAGAGACAGAGAGGGACAACATTACAAGAGATTCTTAGAGAGAACACGGGAAAGAACAGACATAAAACATGATAGGTTCTCACCGTCTGCCTGTCGTTTCGTTCTGCACGAGAAGGGCTGGGATGCGGGCGTCTACCCCTCCTCTCCTCGTTGCTTCCCCCCCGCCTCCGCCCACTGCGCATTGGCATCTGAACCGACAGGGGTGGAAGGGGCAAGAAGGAGAAAAGGAGAGAGAAGGAACAAATGAAGAGAGAGAAGGGGAAATGGGTTATGAGGTGGGTAAAGGGGGGTAGAGGTGGGTAAAGATGGGTAGAGGGAGGTAAAGGGGGGTTGAGGGGTGTAGAGGGAGGTAAATGGGGGTCGAGGGGGGTAGTGAGAGGTAAAGGGGGGTTGAGGGGTGTAGATGGAGGTAAATGGGGGTCGGGGGGGGTAGCGGGTGGTAAAGGGGTCAAAACAATAAGTAAAGAGGACAAAACCAAGGAGTGAGAGAGGGGGAAAGGGGGAGAGGGGGAAAGAAAAAAGTGAGGGATAGAAAGGGCAGAAAGGAAGGGAGAGGGGATCAGGGAAGGGTAAGGGGGAATGAAGGATGATGAAATAGGGAGGGGGCAGGAATGAGGGAGAAAGGATAGAGGATCAGTGATGGGTGGGAGGGGGGGGGGTAAGAGCATGAGGAGGGAAAGGAGAGAGGATCAGTGATGGGTGGGGGGGGTAAGAGCATGAGAAGGGAAAGGAGAGAGAAGAGGAATTGGGAGGGTAGAAAGCGGCAAGAACGAGGAGAGAAGAGAACAGAGAGAGGAATAATTATGACATCAATGTCTACACAGAATATACACACAGAATATCTTAACTTCAAAAGCCTTATTCATCTTAAATTATGTAAAATGTAACATCACAATCCATCTCTGTGCAATATAATACAACATATTAACAATAAATACATCTGCAATCTGACCCACACATGCACACTCAGCTACACAGGGGAACAAGGTAGAGATGAAGGAAGCCATTGAAACAGTTCATACCGATTCTTTGTGAGTTCGAGTTTTCATCGTGACTCCTTTATGATGTCCATCCCTCCCCACAGGCCATAGCAGTGAATGAAGTGGTGTCCTTGTCTTTCTCTGTAGGACTGAAAATCACCGCACCACCATCTGAGCTTCTACAACCTGGAAAAAAACCCCACAATGATGAATTGTCTACCTAACCAGGCCAGTCCCATTGAATTAGGTAGCATCAGAAAACCCCATACAAATCAAATACAATAATACAACAACAATAAAACAACACATTATTTTACAGGACACGTTACAGTGCACCATCAATCATAATAACAAATGATGTACACATGTCGAAGGATAAATATTGAATAATCAATATCGAACAATAACATTACAACTACGGTTATAGGCAATTCATTGCAATGGTGGACTGATTAACCTGGCATGGCTTTGAGTGCATGTACAAGTCAAGGATCCTCAACACAGCGATGCTACAGGAAAACTGATATCTGACTCATATCACACTTCAATACTGAATGGATGCATTGATGAATAATACACCGCAGTTCAGATACAACCTCTCTCATCATCACCCAGTGCCTGGGCTTACCTCCGCTGTACCCGCACCCCACCATACCCCTGTCTGCGCATTATGCCCTGAATATATTCTACCATGCCCAGAAACCTGCTCCTCTTATTCTCTGTCCCCAACGCTCTAGGCGACCAGTTTTGATAGCCTTTAGCCGCACCCTCATACTACTCCTTCTCTGTTCCGCGGGTGATGTGGAGGTAAACCCAGGCCCTGCATGTCCCCAGGCACCCTCATTTGTTGACTTCTGTGTTCGAAAAAGCCTTGGTTTCATGCATGTCAACATCAGAAGCCTCCTCCCTAAGTTTGTCTTACTCACTGCTTTAGCACACTCTGCTAACCCTGATGTCCTTGCTGTGTCTGAATCCTGGCTCAGGAAGGCCACCAAAAATTCAGAGATTTCCATACCCAACTATAACATCTTCCGTCAAGATAGAACTGCCAAAGGGGGAGGAGTTGCAGTTTACTGCAGAGATGGCCTGCAAAGTAATGTCATACTTTCCAGGTCCATACCCAAACAGTTCGAACTACTAATTAAAAATAAAAAAAATTGAAAATTACTCTCTCCAGAAATAAGTCTCTCACGGTTGCCGCCTGCTACCGACCCCCCTCAGCTCCCAGCTGTGCCCTGGACACCATTTGTGAATTGATCGCCCCCCATCTAGCTTCAGAGTTTGTTCTGTTAGGTGACCTAAACTGGGATATGCTTAACACCCCGCCAGTCCTACAATCTAAGCTAGATGCCCTCAATCTCACACAAATCATCAAGGAACCCACCAGGTACAACCCTAACTCTGTAAACAAGGGCACCCTCATAGACGTCATCCTGACCAACTGGCCCTCCAAATACACCTCCGCTGTCTTCAACCAGGATCTCAGCGATCACTGCCTCATTGCCTGTATCCGCTACGGAGCCGCAGTCAAACGACCACCCCTCATCACTGTCAAACGCTCCCTAAAACACTTCTGTGAGCAGGCCTTTCTAATCGACCTGGCCCGGGTATCCTGGAAGGACATTGACCTCATCCCGTCAGTTGAGGATGCCTGGTCATTCTTTAAAAGTAACTTCCTCACCATTTTAGATAAGCATGCTCCGTTCAAAAAATGCAGAACTAAGAACAGATACAGCCCTTGGTTCACCCCAGACCTGACTGCCCTCGACCAGCACAAAAACATCCTGTGGCGGACTGCAATAGCATCGAATAGTCCCCGTGATATGCAACTGTTCAGGGAAGTCCGGAACCAATACACGCAGTCAGTCAGGAAAGCTAAGGCCAGCTTCTTCAGGCAGAAGTTTGCATCCTGTAGCTCCAACTCCAAAAAGTTCTGGGACACTGTGAAGTCCATGGAGAACAAGAGCACCTCCTCCCAGCTGCCCACTGCACTGAGGCTAGGTAACACGGTCACCACTGATAAATCCATGATTATCGAAAACTTCAATAAGCATTTCTCAACGGCTGGCCATGCCTTCCGCCTGGCTACTTCAACCTCGGCCAACAGCTCCGCCCCCCCCGCAGCTCCTCGCCCAAGCCTCTCCAGGTTCTCCTTTACCCAAATCCAGATAGCAGATGTTCTGAAAGAGCTGCAAAACCTGGACCCGTACAAATCAGCTGGGCTTGACAATCTGGACCCTCTATTTCTGAAACTATCTGCCTACATTGTCGCAACCCCTATTACCAGCCTGTTCAACCTCTCTTTCATATCGTCTGAGATCCCCAAGGATTGGAAAGCTGCCGCAGTCATCCCCCTGTTCAAAGGGGGAGACACCCTGGACCCAAACTGTTACAGACCTATATCCATCCTGCCCTGCCTATCTAAGGTCTTCGAAAGCCAAGTCAACAAACAGGTCACTGACCATCTCGAATCCCACCGTACCTTCTCCGCTGTGCAATCTGGTTTCCGAGCCGGTCATGGGTGCACCTCAGCCACACTCAAGGTACTAAACGACATCATAACCGCCATCGATAAAAGACAGTACTGTGCAGCCGTCTTCATCGACCTCGCCAAGGCTTTCGACTCTGTCAATCACCATATTCTTATCGGCAGACTCAGTAGCCTCGGTTTTTCGGATGACTGCCTTGCCTGGTTCACCAATTACTTTGCAGACAGAGTTCAGTGTGTCAAATCGGAGGGCATGCTGTCCGGTCCTCTGGCAGTCTCTATGGGGGTGCCACAGGGTTCAATTCTCGGGCCGACTCTTTTCTCTGTGTATATCAATGATGTTGCTCTTGCTGCGGGCGATTCCCTGATCCACCTCTACGCAGACGACACCATTCTATATACTTTCGGCCCGTCTTTGGACACTGTGCTATCTAACCTCCAAACAAGCTTCAATGCCATACAACACTCCTTCCGTGGCCTCCAACTGCTCTTAAACGCTAGTAAAACCAAATGCATGCTTTTCAACCGGTCGCTGCCTGCACCTGCATGCCCGACTAGCATCACCACCCTGGATGGTTCCGACCTAGAATATGTGGACGTCTATAAGTACCTAGGTGTCTGGCTAGACTGCAAACTCTCCTTCCAGACTCATATCAAACATCTCCAATCGAAAATCAAATCAAGAGTCGGCTTTCTATTCCGCAACAAAGCCTCCTTCACTCAAGCCGCCAAGCTTACCCTAGTAAAACTGACTATCCTACCGATCCTCGACTTCGGCGATGTCATCTACAAAATGGCTTCCAACACTCTACTCAGCAAACTGGATGCAGTCTATCACAGTGCCATCCGTTTTGTCACTAAAGCACCTTATACTACCCACCACTGCGACTTGTATGCTCTAGTCGGCTGGCCCTCGCTACATATTCGTCGCCAGACCCACTGGCTCCAGGTCATCTACAAGTCTATGCTAGGTAAAGCTCCGCCTTATCTCAGCTCACTGGTCACGATGGCAACACCCATCCGTAGCACGCGCTCCAGCAGGTGTATCTCACTGATCATCCCTAAAGCCAACACCTCATTTGGCCGCCTTTCGTTCCAGTACTCTGCTGCCTGTGACTGGAACGAATTGCAAAAATCGCTGAAGTTGGAGACTTTTATCTCCCTCACCAACTTCAAACATCAGCTATCTGAGTAGCTAACCGATCGCTGCAGCTGTACATAGTCTATTGGTAAATAGCCCACCCTTTTCACCTACCTCATCCCCGTACTGTTTCTATTTATTTACTTTTCTGCTCTTCTGCACACCAATATCTCTACCTGTACATGACCATCTGATCTTTTATCACTCCAGTGTTAATCTGCAAAATTGTAATTATTTGCCTACCTCCTCATGCCTTTTGCACACATTGTATATAGACCCCCCCTTCGTTTTCTACTGTGTTATTGACTTGTTAATTGTTTACTCCATGTGTAACTCTTTGTTGTATGCTCACACTGCTATGCTTTATCTTGGCCAGGTCGCAGTTGTAAATGAGAACTTGTTCTCAACTAGCCTACCTGGTTAAATAAAGGTGAAATAAAAATTTTAAAAAATAAAAAATAATTCAGAAGAATCACGGTTAAAGGAAAACTCCACCCGAAAAATATATTTTGGTATTTGTTTCATTAGTCCATTGTTTATATAGTCCCACAATTGATATAGTCCCATTTTGATTTATACCTCCAATTCAACAATGGACTACTGAAAAAAATGCCAAAATATAGTTTTGGGTGGAGTTTTCCTTTAAGGACATGCAATCTGTACACAGATGTATAGATACTGTTGTGTATGACAATAAACACATTTGGAAGAAAATATTGTGTGCACAGATTATTCCCTTATGCTGATGAACATTGAATACTGTACAGCACCTTCCCAAAGCAATTGGATGCGTGTATGTGTTCTAGTCTTTATCGGCCTATCAGAACCCACTAAGGTGTTGTTTAAACCTGGGTCAGAAAGAGTTTAAGCTGTTATAGCCATCTCCAGGGCTATCCCAGAGCCACATTAGCCCCTTACCTACCCTACAGGAGCCCAGCCCAGACCCAAACCGGCATGGGGTTAAAAAGAGCCCAGACCCAAACCTGCATGGGGTTAAAAAGAGCCCAGACCCAAACCTGCATGGGTTTAAAAAGAGCCCAGACCAAAACCTGCATGGGGTTAAAAAGAGCCCAGACCCAAACCTGCATGGGGTTAAAAAGAGCCCAGACCCAAACCTGCATGGGGTTAAAAAGAGCCCAGACCCAAACCTGCATGGGGTTAAAAAGAGCCCAGACCCAAACCTGCATGGGGTTAAAAAGAGCCCAGCCCCAGACCCAAACCTGCATGGGGTTAACAGTCTGATAATTCATTCATTCATAGATCTAGAGCTGGGAATTGCCAAGGACCTCACCCTACAATATTATCATCATACTTAGGTGCCAATACAATATGTATTGGGATTCTCACAATTCTATGTTTTGTGTATCGATACTGTGATTTTATTGCGAATTGATGTTCCAAAAATATTGCTAACCATATCTCTGCTGCAAAGAGACAACAGATCATGAGAAAACGAGTTTTGATCAGTCATGGGAAAATAATATTGCAATATTGTCAAAACGATGCGATACGATATATCATCAAAAATAATATCCCAATATGTAACTGATTTCCCCCCCATAACTAATAGATACAGGTAATTGACCATGACATGCAACATATATGTCCAACTCATTCACCCATTCATTCATTAGGGTAGTAGACTATGAAATTTGACACAGGTTTTACAAGTCCAACTCATTCACCCCTTCATTCATTAGGGTAGTAGACTATGAAATATGACACAGGTTGTACAGGTCCAACTCATTCACCCCTTCATTCATTAGGGTAGTAGACTATGAAATATGACACATGTTTTTACATGTCCAACTCATTCACCCATTCACCCAGTCAAGCTCATGTATACTGAATGAGGATATAAATAGAACAGTGGCACACTGGGTGATATAAAGGGATATATTTAGCCAGGTAGTTAGCACTGACAATGGAGGTCCTTGTGTTCAACCCATCGAGCAGTAAACACACAGATGCAGTGTGTGGTGGAACCATTACTACATATATGAATTATTAGTGCATACTGCATATGTTGACTTATTCATACACTCACACACTGTATACAAACAGTTACAGCTGTTAGTTACAGATTCACACACAGACACACACAGACACACACAGACACACACATTGAATAGTAGTGTATAGTCACTTGGCATGAATTCAACATCAGGCGAGTGTGTGTCACCAACTGGCTTTGAACCTGGACTAAGCTCCACAAGACTGTGTTATCCTGCTGAGCTAAACGCCTAGGCATTAGCCTGGAGAGCTAACACAAGTCCACGGCTCAGACTAGGCTTGTCAGTCGTCAAGCTATCTTGGTTCACAGAACCCCCTCCTTTACACGTGCAATGTGCATAGCGCTATAGTGACTTTTCCCATAGACATGTTGTCTACTATATTGCAGTAGTTAAAGAATTCACAATTCCACACACTCAATGATAAACATTGCGCCATCACTTGTGCTATGAAATCAATATTTGGGGAGTGTAGGCCTATGGGCCCAATGTAAAGCAGAGGAGGGAGGCTATGGATCCCAATGACACATAGATACTGTATACAGTCAGTGTATATCTTAGTCACAGGTGGCTGGCTGCTACTATTCATGGTTTAATTTGCTGGTCCCTGGCTGTGGTCCATCAACACTAAAAGCAAACATAGCATTTACCATAGCTTATAATAATCAAACAATGTATAGCAATGGTGAAACAGACACACACATATGTGCACATGAACTGTTTCTCGCTCTCACACACATCAATGCATTAAAATGAAATATGTGATGCATCGCAGCATGTCTTTAGCCCGTGTAAGCATGCAGTTACACAGCTCACATCACCGAAAGACACCGACACGCAGACACCGAGAAGCAGGCATCGAGAAGCAGGCACCGCAAAGGTTCTCTTTCTCCTTTCTTCTCCCGCTACTGTTATTGATACACATGCAGATGCGACCGGCTCTGCTATTCTGTACAACAAGCGAGCTACATCGAAATAGACTACACAGGCGATTTGGACGCTATGTGTAATAGCACATATTGGCTAACACTGATAATGCAGAATGGAATGGGTCCTGTGTCTATCTATGCCTGTTGTGTTTCTCCCATAGCGTACTGTTTTTTTTCTTCATGTCTTGGAAAAATAATTCGGAATAGAATGGCGAATGGCATTCTTCACCGAGACGCCTTTTCTCGTTGGAATGTGAGTGCGTCTGT
This sequence comes from Oncorhynchus kisutch, assembly GCF_002021735.2. Classification (NCBI taxonomy): domain Eukaryota; kingdom Metazoa; phylum Chordata; class Actinopteri; order Salmoniformes; family Salmonidae; genus Oncorhynchus; species Oncorhynchus kisutch. Next base: position 6,565,074 of record NC_034175.2, on the reverse strand, counting down.
TGTGCGTTGTAACCTAACACACATTTTACCCGGGCATGAATTACACATAACGAATGATCGTTAACGCACAAAGAAAGGGGAGGGAAGACACAAACGTGGCCAACAAGAATAGCAAAAATATATAAGCATCCATTTTCCCTTCTCCTTACCTATGATATCCAGCGATGCGTGTCCCCTTTCACTCTCCCTTTCTTTAACCGTCTCTCTCGGTTTATACTGTACGTTGACATGCACACATAGGGGCAGCACGCGCACCTATAAACAGAGGCTGCTGGATCATATTGCAACGGTTCCGCAAATAATGCAGAATGTTCTCTCCTTCCCAAATCGTTGCAGGAAAAAACGGGGTGCCGCTGAAGACTGTACGAATTGATGCGTACGTTTGCCTCTTCCCCACCCCTTCTCTTTCTCCCCCTTCCTCCGTCAAGACGACTTGCACTTTTTGCCGTCGGTACAGTCACAAAATCTACTGAGGGCGAGCAAGGGATGCACTTCGAGGAAGAGAGAAAGAGAGGGAGAGGAGGGCGTGATTTGCATATTCTTAAGGAATGGGGGAGCGAGAAGAAAGGGAGTAAGGAAGAGGCGCAGAGGGCCAACACTCAGAAGAGGGGAGGGAAGGAGAGAAGTCCCTTTTTCAGTTTTATCTTCCCCCACTCCAATGTAGGATCACTGTGCATTAGCCTACTATATGCTAATTTGCATGGACCCTTTATACACACAATAACTCGGTTTACAGAATCTTACCTTTTCTCCCTTTGTTCTAAAACTTCTCCCCGTCATTGTATTGATAGGCAAATGGCTACAGCATGCAGCCCAACGTGTGGTCAAACAGCATCGAACTGAATAATGCCATTATAGCCTAGATAATAGTGCAGTCTCAAAGTTTCCGTGTCCATTCTATTCATGCCTAGAACGGAGTTCTTCTTTGAGTGTATAACCCTTTCCCCTAAAACCTAGGCCGAGGCCTACCCCGGTTCTTCTCCTTCCACCTCTCTCTCCCGGTCTACCTCTCTCTTTTACTCTGCACAGTGTCGGGGGAGCTAGCTACAGTGTGATCAGTCAAGCGGTTCTGCAAACCACCTCCCTACTCTCTCATTTCGTTTTTTCTTCCCCCTTTACACAGCCCCCTATCCCGTCCCCTATTGTGTAGTAACCATAGTAACCATGTGAAGGAGGGAACTACTGCGCTTGCGCGCCTTTTACCTTCACGTGAAAAGGCCACGTCTCGCGCTCCCTCTGCTGCTACATTTAGAACATGCAATGGATATACCTGCAACAATTTATATAACAGTGTAGGTACAGTTGATACATTGTTAATATGATGCAGCTTGTGCCTGCATATAGTGCGCATTACACGTGTCAGCCACGCCAGGGGGCTTATTTAGGAGGATGCAATTTTACAGAGCTTTCAGATATTGAACAAAATTATATATTTAATTAAGAATGGGTAAATGTGGCAGCCCAATGCATTTCTACCTGCAAAGTTCCGAACGTTCCATCCCATTGAATGTGCCCCATGTGAAAGTAATGACAGAGAATATACAGTAGCCAATATAGCCAGTCTAAAGTAGAGCTTTCATTTGAATTATTAAAACAATATATATATATATATATATATATATCCCATACAAAACACAGACACAATTGTGGCTGATGTTTACATCATAAGTGTTCATGTCTTTATTGATTGGAGGGTTTCTGTGGTAAGCTTTTACATGTAGGTGGTAACAGACAATTATGTGGCAGGCTTTTACATGTAGGTGGTAACAGACAATTATGTGGCAGGCTTTTACATGTAGGTGGTAACAGACAATTATGTGGCAGGCTTTTACATGTAGGTGGTAACAGACAATTATGTGGCAGGCTTTTAAATGAAGTGGTAACTGAAAGGTTGCCTAACATGGAAGGGCAGGAGGAAAGGGGAAGGGTTGGGCAATTGAGGAAATTGAGATGAGAAAACTGAGGTAAAGGGGAGGAGAAAAGAGAGGGATGGAAAATAACGTCTTATTCAGTCTGTCTGTCTCTCCGTCCTTACAAACATACGTCTGTCTGACCTATCAAGGATTCATTGTAAGAAGTTATGTATATCTGTCTGTGGACATCTGTCAGTCCATCTGTGCCCTGCAGTGGTGTGATGTGTGTCTGTGATTCTGTGTCAGTGTCCGTCAGCCCAGAGGAGTCTTAGAGGGCGGCAGGGTTCCGGAAGTTGTGCCCTGCGAAGCGAGCCTGATCCCCTAACTCCTCCTCAATCCTAAGAGAGGATAAAGACAACAAGAGAAAGAGAACGACAGAGAAGAATTCAGAGAGGAACAGACAGAGAGACAGTTATACAGAGTCATACAGCAACAACCACACACAGTGAGTAGGGTACCAACCTCATGAGTTGATTGTATTTGGCCAGCCGCTCTGATCGACAGGGAGCTCCAGTCTTGATTTGTCCAGTGCAGAGGCCCACCACCAGATCAGCAATGAAGGTATCCTCTGTCTCACCTGAGCGGTGACTCACCATCACCCCCCAGCCATTCTCCTGAGCCAGCTTACACCTGGAGGACAGACAGAGAGACATACACAGATAGACAGACAGAGAGGGAGAGAGAGACAGCGACAGATACAGAGATGGAGAGAGAGGAAGAGATACAGAGAGAGAGAGAGAGGAAAAGATACAGAGAGAGAGAGAGAGAGGGAGAGATACAGGGAGAGATACAGAGAGAGAGAGGGAGAGATACAGAGAGAGAGGAGAGGGGGGAGAGAGAGAGAGGAGGGGGGGAGAGAGAGGAGAGGGGGGAGAGAGAGAGAGAGAGAGAGAGAGAGAGAGAGAGAGAGAGAGATACAGAGAGAGAGAGGGAGAGATACAGAGAGAGAGAGGGAGAGATACAGAGAGAGAGAGAGAGAGAGGGAGAGATACAGGGAGAGAGAGAGGAGGGAGGAGATACAGAGAGGAGAGGAGATTACAAGGGGAGGATGAGAAGACGATGGAGGGAGGGAGAGATACGGAGGAGAGAGGACGAGGACGAGGGAGAGATAGGAGAGGAGAGAAGGAGAGAGAGGAGTAGGGGAGAGATACAGAGAGAGAGAGAGGAGAGGAGAGAAGAGAGTAGAGGCAGAGGAGAGAGGAGAGGGAGAGATACAGAGAGAGAGAGGAGAGGGAGAGATACAGAGAGAGAGATACAGAGAGAGAGGAGAGGGAGAGATACAGAGACAGAGAGAGGAGAGGGAGAGATACAGAGAGAGAGAGAGGAGAGGGAGAGATACAGAGAGAGAGATACAGAGAGAGAGAGAGGATGAGGAAGAGAGAGGAGAGAATGAGAGAGGGAGAGGGGAGAGGGGAGACGGGAGAGGGGAGAGAGAGGGGGGGGGGGGGCTGGTGGATGAGGTGAGTTCTCACCTATAGTGCACTACTTTTGTCCAGTGCCATATAGCACTATATCAGGAAAAGGGTGCCATTTTGGACACATTCTAAAATGCGAATCCGCTACACACTCCCCTCCCTGACTCACGCCTGGATGGCTTCGGTGACAGAGCCGATCTGGTTGACTTTGAGCAGCAGGCAGTTGCAGGCCCTCTCCTCCAGGGCGCGCTCTATCCTCTTGGGGTTGGTGACGGTCAGGTCGTCCCCCACCACCTGGATACCCACGGAGGCTGTCATCTGGGACCAGGCCGGCCAGTCATCCTGGTCAAACGGATCCTCAATGGACACCACTGGAGGAGAGAGGGCCAGGAGGAATGTTAGTGAGTGTTTGTGTGTGCTGCAGCCATAATGGAGAATAAGGACAGGGGTAGAATGAGGGTAGGCTAAGGATGACCTGGGGCCATGCCTCTAGACACTGATCTAAGGACAGTTTTTCATTTAAACGCCTAATGGTTAATGTTACAATTTCTGAGCAGTAGATATTCCTACATCTGTCCCTAAAGGAAATATCTACCTAGAGTGAAGGAAATTACTTTACCATGTTAAGGAGTGTGTGTGTTTATGTGTGTGCCTACTCTAGTGTATTAAGGGGTGTGTGATGGGAGTTGGTTGATTAGCTCAAGACCCACTCATGGCCCATGGTGGACGGGCTCAGAGGTACAGTGTGTCAGTCTTAATGGGGATTTCAATTACTGCCTCTGACTGGACACCCTATACTATCATCCATTACACTCTACACTCCTCAGAGAGACAGAGAGATACTTTGACTTTTGGCCTTTCTTTAATGAAACATTCTCATTTCATTAAAACCCAACCCAATAAACCCAATAAAACACCAAATTATATCCTGTACTGCATAAACATACCATACTCACCTTGCCCTCTACCCCATGATACAAAACAACACATCACAATAACCAAACCTTCACCACTTCTACAACCGTATATCCAAAATATCTTCCCCGGCTATACAGACAGCCCCCCCCAACACACCATATCTCCTGAAACATCTCTACACTTTTCATTATTTTATAGAATTCAAATTCCACCCTAAGGTGGGCAGAGACCATCATATTAAATAACAGTAAAGGGTCTGTTATCCCCCCACATTTGACCCTGTTCCTCCTTGTTAGCCAAATAGCCAAGTTTGCTTGAGCAAACAGAAATTTAAACAAAACACATTTGGCCTTTTCCTTATTTGAATACCTGTACCCCATTATATACATCCCAACAGTAAAAACCACCCCCACCTCTCACACAGATATTCCAACAGAGACATGAATGGCATTAACCTGGCGCACACAGAAAACACATGAGTCACAGTTTCTCGAATAACACAGAAAGGACGCTGCCCGACTCCAGGTTCAACCCGTGCCAACCAGCTGTTAGTGGCCAGGCTCCATGTAGAACCCTTCACTGTAGGTCCCCTGACCTCTTTGGTACTGGGGGTTTGTAGAGCCCCCTGCATCTAAAACCCACCATACTCTCCTCCTCACATACCCCCTGCCACTGATGTGCCTTCACTCCTGTTAGGCTCCTAATGTTCCTTACCTTAATGCAGAGGTTGTAGCATCCTTTACCTCCCACCCCCTCAAACTCCCCCAGGCTCAGAGTGTTAAAATCTAACAAGTCCTCCAGACCCCCTTTCCAGTCCCCAGTCCCCAGTCTCTGCCGTCACCTGCAGTGGTGGAAACATGGGTGGCCACTCCCCCTTTGGCTGCTCAAACACCCCCCCTACCGGATCAGACAGTGCCTCCTGGACCTCCTCCAGGAATCTGTCCAGCAGCCTAAGAGACATTATTCCTGTTTGTTGTGCCAGGACTTCCATGGTTTTCCATCCCTCCTCTTCCAGCAGTCGCAGGTCCCCCAGCCTTAGTAAACCCGCTGCCATCAGTTGCCTCTACAGGGTGGCCAACTGAACCGATCTCAAAGGGATGGCTGGGTTGTGGAAGATAGGCTCCTCCCACACCCACAGCCCAGGCTCCACACCCCCTTCTTGTGTTTGCCTTAGCAGCTTCCGGCCCTCAGCACTGCATAGTAAATATCTGATAGACCTGCGGTACTCAGCCTCTCCAGCTTCATGAGGAACAGCTACCGGTCCAACCCTAATCCGCTATCTCTCCTCAGCAGCGTGCATGCTGGTTCCCTCCAGCCAACATCAGTATGGTACAGCAGTCTCTGCACCGCCTTTAGTCAGAAGGCAGCCACCCTGCTCTCCAGTTCCACCAGGCCCTGTCCTCCTTGGTGGACAGTCATGTACAACACTGCCGCCCTCATCCAGTGATGGCCCAACCAGAAAAAGTCCACCAGCTTGCGGGGGAGGGGGGGGGGGGGGTGTTGAGGACAGCCAGTTTATGCCACCAGGTTGTTGATTATCAGTACCATCCCTCTATATGACACTTGGGACAGGAGCCACCTCCACCTGGCCAGTCTTGACACCACTGCCTGTGACAGCCCCTCCCAGTTCTTCCTGGCCCGAGTACACCCCCAACATTTTAAGCCCTTCACAACCCCACTGCCAACCCCCTGGAAGCAGAGGAGGCGCCACATCCCCCCATGGCCCACATAACAGAGCTTTGCTCTTGCCCCAGTTTACCTTAGCTGACAAAGCACCCTTATACACCTTCAGACTAGTCTCTAGTGCCTGCATATCCTGACCATCAAAGAAACGTCATCTGCACACCCTGACACTGCTATGCCTTTCACCACACCCATGTCTGTCCAGCACACTCCCTGCAGTCTCCTGCGTAGCAGGCCCAAAAAAGGCTCACTGGCTAGTGTATATAACTGCCCCGATAGAGTGCATCCTTGTCTAATGCCTCGTCTCACTCAGACTGTCCGACTGAGCCCCCCTCCCACCTTGACCATACATGATGCCCCAGCATACAACATCTTCACAAAGGTCAAAAACCTTTCCCCAAACATCACATTAAACAGATACTCATGGTCCACTCTATCAAAAGCCTTCTCTTGGTGTAAAGAGACCCGTCCAAAGTTCACATTAGAACCTCTCGACAAGTCCAACATGTCCCTAATTAAGAATAAGTTGTCTGTGATTGAGCGTCCCGGTACACAATTTGTTTGGTCCTTATGTACTATCGAGTCCAGGTGGGACTTCAGTCTGTTAGAGAGGACCTTGGCAAATATCTTGAAGTCCGCACAGAGCAATGCCACAGGACTCCAGTTCTTAAGTTCACACAAGTCCCCTTTTTTGGGATGGAGAGTCAGAGCCGCCTGACGACAGCTCATCGGCAACTCTCCTCCCCCAACGCATTCACGCAACACGCAAAATAAGTCCAGTCCAATTATTCCCCAGAATTTTTTATAAAACTCCACTGGGAGTCCATCGACCCCCGGTGCATGACCGGGGTACATCTGCATTATGGCCTCTGCCAGTTCATGGGACAACATAGGAATGTCCATTTCATCCCTCTGTGCCAGAGAGAGCTTAGGGAGTTCTGCGACCAAGACCTGAGCACATATAGGATCACACATTTCTTCCCTATACAACTCAGTATTTAACTCCACAGTCCACTCCCGCATCTCCCACACCACAGAGGTCACCTGCCCATCAGACAGCCATAGACAATGCATACTCTTGGCTTCACCGCTCTGTCTTTCCAAACCAAAGAAGGAGGAGCTGGGAGCATCCATCTCCTTGAGCATGGAGAACCTAGCTCTTACAAGTGCTCCCTTTGCTTTAACCTTGAAAAAACTGCCCAGGTCCCTACGTAATTCAGCTAAATTAGCCTGGAGGCCTACATTGCCTTGCCCCACCATCTCTACCTCCATCTCACTAATACTATGCTCGAGTTCCCCCAGTACTCTCCTAGCCTCTGAGGATGAGAGAGCTGTATACTGTTGACAGAAAAGAAAAGCCGAATTTGGACTTTTCCCACATGCCACCATTGACTCAGAGACTCATATTCCTCTCTTTGCTGCCCCCACCTTTCCCAAAAAATCTTGAAACCTGAGCAAAAAGTGGCATCTTGAAAGAGCTTTACATTAAACTTCCAATAGGATGCCTACCGAGGCCCTGGTGAAATATACAGCCGAGCCATGGTTATGTGGTGATCCGAATACCCCACCGGGAGAATGGTAGCATCCAACTGTCACGCCCTGACCTTAGAGAGCTTTTTATATCTCCATTTTGGTTTGGTCAGGGTGTGATTTGGGTGGGCATTCTATGTCCTTTTTCTATGTTTTGTATTTCTTTGTTTTGGCCGGGTATGGTTCTCAATCAGGGACAGCTGTCTATCGTCGTCTCTGATTGGGAACCATACTTAGGTAGATTTTTCCCACATGGGTTTTGTGGGTAGTTATTTTCTGTTTTGTGTTTCTGCACCTGACAGGTTTCAGTTCTGCACCTGACTGTATCGGTTTTCATTAATTCTCTTTGTTAATTTTGTTATTTAGTGTTCAGTTCAAATACAAGTATGAACACTTGCCATGCTGCACCTTGGTCCTCTCCTTTCATCAGCCGTGACACCAACAGCCTATTGCTCTGATTCCTAGACATGTAAAATCGATCAAGTCGGGCTGCATTCACCCTAGCCCCAAAAACCTTCACCCATGTATACTGCCTTGTGTTGGGATGTTTAGTTCTCCAAACATCCACTAGGTCGAACTGATCAATGATGTCCCTTAACACTCCCACTGACACTGAATGAGGCTCTTCCCCATTTCTGTCTTTCGTAAAATCCATTGTACAGCTCCAGTCCCCACCGACCACCAGCATCTCCTCAGGCGCTACCTGTGAGAGTTCCTGTATAAGACACCCAAATAGAACCCCCCCCCTCTCTCCCTGTGTTAGGCACATATACATTTATGAAGACAAAACCCATGTTGTTAATTTCTGCTTTTACAACAAGCAGCCTACCCCTACACACCTCCTTTGAGGAGCAAATTTTTAGACCGACCCGCTGCCACCCCTGCACTAAAATGTGTCCCATGGCTCAACACATTTGCCCCTTTCCACCAGAGCCCCAATCGACTTCATTCACCACATCACTATGCATCTCCTGCAGAAACAACACCTGTACTGTTTTTTTGTTTTACATATTCAGCCAACACACTCCTCTTTCCCGCATTTCTGGCACCATTTATATTAAGCGAGCCTACCCAAAGAGTCTCCATAAGAAATTGGAGAAAAGCCAGCAAAAACAAAGAGACCAATAGAGCCCCAGTGCCAGAAAAAAACTATACATCTAAACAGTGTCTGAAGGTAGACCCTTACGCACGGTTGTGATCCACTTCCTCAACCTAAACCGTTTCCTGGGTGAGAGGACACCATGCCCTCATTTTTTTCATAGCATGTTGTACTGATCATACAAATTTTCTCGGATTGGAAAATAATAGCCTCAAGATGAACTTTTTTCCCCTTGGTCTCATTCAGGAACCTTGTCAGTTCCCTCAACGTGTACTTTGACCCCTCTGCTTGACTGGCTGTCAGCTCCGAACCCATTGAAGTGGATTCTGAAAAAAACAGATCCTCATCATCCTCTTCCTCAGACTCACTTTCCTCCTCATCTCCATCTCCTATCCTGACCACCTGCCATTCCTCTCTGGTCAGGGCCTCCCCCCCAGCACCAGGCAAAGGTTCCTTGGTGCATTATACCCTCCCACCTTATTTCTTGCCCCCTTTTTCCTTTAACGCTTGACACCCTCCTCCTCCCACCCTAGTCTCTTACACTTCCCCACTATACTCTCCTCATCCACTAGCATAACCTGACTAGACCCAGCCTCATCTACCCCACCATCTCTAACCTGACTAGGCCCAGCCTCATCTACCACACCATCTCTAGCCTGACTAGGCCCAGCCTCATCTACCACACCATCTCTAGCCTGACTAGGCCCAGCCTCATCTACCCCACCATCTCTAGCCTGACTAGGCCCAGCCTCATCTACCACACCATCTCTAGCCTGACTAGGCCCAGCCTCATCTACCACACCATCTCTAGCCTGACTAGGCCCAGCCTCATCTACCACACCATCTCTAGCCTGACTAGGCCCAGCCTCATCTACCACACCATCTCTAGCCTGACTAGGCCCAGCCTCATCTACACCACCCTAGTCTCTTACACTTCCCCACTATACTCTCCTCATCCACTAGCATAACCTGACTAGGCCCAGCCTCATCTACCCCACCATCTCTAACCTGACTAGGCCCAGCCTCATCTACACCACCCTCCATAGTATGATATGGCCCAGCCTCAGCTACCCCACCATCTCTAGCCTGACTAATCCCTGCCTCTGCTGTCTTTGTCTCATTGCCCCCTGCACGTTGAACTCGATTTCCCCCACTGGCGCTTGTACCTTGTCTATGGCCTTTATGTGGGCACGCAAAGCTCTTATGCCCCAAATCCACACACTCAAAACACCATAGACTATCTGTGCTGGCAAACCCTGCGAAGAGCCCCTCCCTATGCCTCACTTTAAAATGCACATTTAGCTGTTGCTCATTGTTATTCAGAAACAGGAACACTTTCCTCCAGAACGAAACAACGTGCTCAACGGCATCTGCCTGAAAACCTGCTGACACGAAAACTGCTAGGAAACCTACCAAAACGACTCAGCTCTTTCCTGATTTGATCATCCGTAATAAACATAGGCAAATTTGCAACTACCACCCTTGTCGAAGGAGTAGAAAGAGGCGAAATTGGCACCAACACATCCCGTACAAATATTCCACTAGCAATTAGCCTACCAACCTAATTTGCTCTTTTCATGAACAAAATCACAGCTTTGTTCATTCTGGAAGCAGAATGTATAAATTCAGCTCCTACCTGTTCACCGACTGCAAACAGATCCTCCTCCACTTTAACTCCATTCTCAGGAACACACCTGAATCCATGCCGTATCGACAGCGTCTCCTCTGCGCTAGGATGAGAAGCCATTGCGCACACCACACCTTCCAAACCCCAGGAAACTAACTCTATCCTCTTCCACCCTAACTTTGAAAAAACCTGTGGATACCACTAAAACAAAGAGTGCATTAATATAAAATAAAAATTGAAAGAAAAGACCAAGGACAGAATTAAGAAAATAAGTTAGGACAGAGCCCTCCACACAAAACACTCAAACTCCCAAAAACTCCCAGCATGCACTGCAAGAGAGAGAGCAAGAAAGAAAGAAAGAGAGAGAGAGAAAGAAAGAAAGAAAGAAAGAGCTTGGATGGCCTCCCCTCATTTCCTGACACCAGTTAAGGAGGTTTTAATTATGCGCTACAGTGCACATTTGGCACGGTGGGAGCTGCACTGATGTAGCCCTGTTCCGGGTGCTTATCCATGTCTCTATGGCTGTGTGTGTGTGTGTGTGTGTGTGTGTGTGTGTGTGTGTGTGTGTGTGTGTGTGTGTGTGTGTGTGTGTGTGTGTGTGTGTGTGTGTGTGTGTGTGTGTGTGTGTGTGTGTGTGTGTGTGTGTGTGAGAGAGAGAGAAAGAGAGCTTCAGTACAAGACATCAGGGTTAATTGTCGGGAGGGGAGTAACCTAATCTATCATATCATGGAACAATTAACTATGTTAGGGTGACAGGTACACACGCACACACACATACACACACACCTGGGTAGTCATTGACGAAGCCCTGGTACATGTCGCAGAGCTCTTGGGCGCTGATGTGGCGGTCTGCGTTGGGGGGAGACTTGAAGTCCAGGTCGTACTTGCCCTCTTTGTAGAACTCAGAGGCTGCCACGTCCATCCCGATCACCACCTTGTCTGTGAAACCTGCCTTCTCAATGGCTGTCTTGATCAGCTCCAGGGCTGCACAGGACAGAGTGACAGGACACAGGGACAGGGCAAATGGACAGGACAGAGGGACAGGGCAAAGGGATAGGACAGAGGGACAGAACAGAGGGGCAGGACACAGGGACACAACACATGGACAGGGGGACAGGACACAGGGACAGGACACAGGGACACGACAGAGAGACAGGACGAAGGGACATGACACAGGGAAAGGGGGACAGGACACAGGGACAGGACACAGGGACAAGACAGAGACAGGACAAAGGGACATGACAGAGACAGGACAAAGGGACATGACACAGGGAAAGGGGGTTAGGACACAGGGACAAGACACAGAGATAGGACAGAGAGACAGGGAAAGTGAGTGTGACAAGAAAGGTGAGCAGGGAGAGGGGGTTGCTATTAAACAGTGAGTGATAAATCCAATGCAGGGGTATTGTGCTTGTCTTGCTCTGACTCTGAAAGACAATGTGCTGTGTTAATTTATGAGCCCAGTTCAAAAACAACCATGGACTCCAACCCCTTCTGCATTTACAGTAATATTGGGAATCTTGCCTACGGTGCAATCAGAAACTATTCATACCCCTTGACTTATTCCACATTTTGTTATATTACAGCCTGAATTCAAAATGGATTAAATATATTTTTGTTCACACCCATCTACACACAATACCCCCAAAATGACAAAGTGAAAACATGTTTATAGACATTTTTGCAAATGTATTGAGTCAATACATGTTAGAATCACCTTTGGCAGCAATTACAGCTGTGAGTCTTTCTGGGTAAGTCTCTAAGAGCTTTGCACACCTGGATTGTACAATATTTGCACTTTATTCTTTTAAGCTATTCAAGCTCCATCAGGTTGGTTTATGATCATTGCTAGACAGCCATTTTCAAGTCTTGCCATAGATTTTCAAGCCGATTAAGTCAAAACCAATGTTGTCTGGTAAGCAACTCCAGTGTATATTTGGCCTTGTGTTTAAGGTTTTGTCCTGCTGGAAGGTACATTTGTCCCCCAGTGTCTGGTGGAAAAGCAGACTGAACCAGCGTTTCCTCTAGGATTTTGCCTGTGCTTAGCTTTATTTCATTTATTTTTTATATAATTAACTCCCTAGTCCTTGCCAACGACAATCATACCCATAACATGATGCAGCCACCACCATGCTTGAAAATATGAAGTGATACTCAGTGATGTGTTGTGTTGGATTTGCCCCAAACATAATGCTTTGTATTCAAGTTAATTTCTTTGCCACATTTTTTGCAGTTTTACTTTAGTGCCTTATTGCAAAAAGGATTCATGCTTTGGAATATTTGTATTTTGTACAGGCTTCCTTCTTTTCACTCTGTCATTTAGATTAGTATTGTGGAGTAACTACAATGTTGTTGATCCATCCTCAGTTTTCTCCTATCACAGCCATTAAACTCTGTAACTGTTTTAAAGTTTCCTTCCTCTCCGGCTACTTAGTGACTGGGCGTATTGATACACCATACAAAGTGTAATTAATAACTTCACAAAGGGATATTCAATGTCTGCTTTTTATATTTTTACCCATCTAGCAGTAAGTGCCCTTCTTTGCGAGGCATTGGAAAACGTGTAGGCCAGGCTGTAACAGAATAAAATGTGGAAAAAGTCAAGGAGTGTGAATACTTTCTGAAGGCAATGTAAACCAATTGGAAGGCTGTTTCCTTCACATCTGAAAACACAGAAAGCTGAGGGTCTACAGAAGTTGTTTCCGGACCATGCAGTAATGTCTTTGATATGTCTTTCCTCCTGTCTCTCTCACCTTCAGTGTTCTCCAGTATGTTTGGGGCGAACCCCCCCTCGTCCCCCACGTTGGTGGCGTTCTGGCCATACTTCTCCTTGATCACTTCCCTCAGCGTCTGGTACAGCTCCGCCCCCACACGCACAGCGTCCCTGAAAGACTCCGCCCCTACAGGAAGTACCATGAACTCCTGCATGGCCAGCTTGTTGCCTGCGTGAGAGCCCCCGTTGATAACGTTAAAGGCCTGAGGGAGAGATGGACCAGGGGAGGAGAGGAGAGGGAGACATACATCAGTATTTGTCAATATACAGTATTTATTCATTCATTTATCTAGTTGTTCCTTCATTCCTTTATCGAGATTGTGCTTCATTCCTTTATCCAGTTGTTCCTTCATTCCTTTATCCAGTTGTTCCTTCATTCCTTTATCTAGTGTTTCCTTCATTCCTTTATCCAGTTGTTCCTTCATTCCTTTATCCAGTCGTTCCTTCATTCCTTTATCCAGTCGTTCCTTCATTCCTTTATCCAGTTGTTCCTTCATTCCTTTATCTAGTTGTTCCTTCATTCCTTTATCCAGTCGTTCCTTCATTCCTTTATCCAGTCGTTCCTTCATTCCTTTATCCAGTCGTTCCTTCATTCCTTTATCCAGTTGTTCCTTCATTCCTTTATCCAGTTGTTCCTTCATTCCTTTATCCAGTTGTTCCTTCATTCCTTTATCCAGTTGTTCCTTCATTCCTTTATCTAGTTGTTCCTTCATTCCTTTATCTAGTTGTTCCTTTATTCCTTTATCTAGTTGTTCCTTCATTCCTTTATCTAGTTGTTCCTTCATTCCTTTATCTAGTTGTTCCTTTATTCCTTTATCTAGTTGTTCCTTCATTCCTTCATCCAGTTGTTCCTTCATTCCTTCATCCAGTTGTTCCTTCATTCCTTTATCCAGTCGTTCCTTCATTCCTTTATCCAGTCGTTCCTTCATTCCTTTATCCAGTTGTTCCTTCATTCCTTTATCCAGTTGTTCCTTCATTCCTTTATCCAGTCGTTCCTTCATTCCTTTATCCAGTTGTTCCTTCATTCCTTTATCCAGTTGTTCCTTCATTCCTTTATCCAGTCGTTCCTTCATTCCTTTATCCAGTTGTTCCTTCATTCCTTTATCCAGTTGTTCCTTTATTCCTTGATCCAGTCGTTCCTTCATTCCTTTATCTAGTTGTTCCTTCATTCCTTTATCCAGTCGTTCCTTTATTCCTTTATCCAGTCGTTCCTTCATTCCTTTATCCAGTCGTTCCTTCATTCCTTTATCCAGTTGTTCCTTCATTCCTTTATCCAGTTGTTCCTTCATTCCTTTATCTAGTTGTTCCTTTATTCCTTTATCCAGTTGTTCCTTCATTCCTTTATCCAGTCGTTCCTTCATTCCTTTATCCAGTCGTTCCTTCATTCCTTTATCCAGTCGTTCCTTCATTCCTTTATCTAGTTGTTCCTTCATTCCTTTATCCAGTTGTTCCTTCATTCCTTTATCCAGTTGTTCCTTTATTCCTTTATCCAGTCGTTCCTTCATTCCTTTATCTAGTTGTTCCTTCATTCCTTTATCCAGTCGTTCCTTCATTCCTTTATCCAGTCGTTCCTTCATTCCTTTATCCAGTCGTTCCTTCATTCCTTTATCCAGTTGTTCCTTCATTCCTTTATCCAGTCGTTCCTTCATTCCTTTATCCAGTCGTTCCTTCATTCCTTTATCCAGTCGTTCCTTCATTCCTTTATCCAGTTGTTCCTTCATTCCTTTATCTAGTTGTTCCTTCATTCCTTTATCCAGTCGTTCCTTCATTCCTTTATCCAGTCGTTCCTTCATTCCTTTATCCAGTCGTTCCTTCATTCCTTTATCCAGTTGTTCCTTCATTCCTTTATCCAGTTGTTCCTTCATTCCTTTATCTAGTTGTTCCTTCATTCCTTTATCTAGTTGTTCCTTTATTCCTTTATCCAGTTGTTCCTTCATTCCTTTATCCAGTTGTTCCTACATTCCTTTATTTATTGATTCATTCATTCGTTCATTCAATGACAGCGATAACTGTCTGAAGCCTTCATCTTATCTTTTTTTACAGAGTAGGTTATGGTTTTTGGTCAAATGTATTCTATGACAGTCAACTGAATACAGGTGAAAATGTAACGGTTATGAACTCACAGGAACTGGAAGCACTAACTCTGTGTTTCCTGCCAGGTCAGCAATGTGACGGTACAGGGGGACACCTTTCTCTGCAGCACCAGCTTTGCATATGGCCAAGGACACACCCAGAATAGCATTGGCCCCAAACTGAGCTGAAGGGAGCAGAATGAATAGGTATGAATTAAGGGAAAGATCCAATTGAAAAAGCACTGGTTAGAATAAAATGTTCAGACGCCAGCTCTTGAGACCAGGACTAGTCCAAGCTGGTGTCCCATATGTGATTCATACAGGTTGTTACTTACACTTGTTCTCAGTGCCGTCCATCTCTATCATCATCTTGTCAAGTTTCTCCTGTTCTACCACACTGACCTCCTGCAACACAGCACATCTTAGAGAGACTGATGAGACATCTTTCTCTCTTTCTCTCAGTTACAAATATGCCCAAACAAACACACTGCAACACAGGACATAACACACACACATACACACGCTCTCCACCGTACTCACCGACTGGATGAGGGCAGGACCGATGGTGTCATTGATGTGACCAACAGCCTTGAGCACACCTAGGAGAAGGAGGGATGTAGCGAAGGATGAGAAGAAACAGGATGAAGAAGAGGTGGTGGAGGAGGAGGAGGAGGAGGAGGAGGAGGATACAGAGACAGGGCATAAGAATGAAGAAAAGGACACAGAAAAGTAGTTCATTCTGCACCTCACTTAGTGTAGTCATCTTAATTTTCCTCCTCACAGTACTACCATAAGTCAATATGGCTTACTGCTCATACCTTCTCTAGTACCCATCCATCTCCTAGCCCATTTCTCTATCCCCCTTCAGTTCCCCTCACACACACACACACACACACACACACACACACACACACACACACACACACACACACACACACACACACACACACACACACACACACACACACACACACACACACACACACACACACACACACACACACACACACACACACACACACCTTTCTCGGCAATCACCTTTGCCCTTGTAGCGGCTTTTGTCTCCGTCTCTCAGCTCCAGGGCTTCATAGATGCCAGTAGACGCTCCGCTAGGCACAGCTGCCCTGAAGACACCTGGAAAGAGGAGGGAGATATTTGAGGGAATGGAGGGGTGAGGGAATGAGGGAAGGGAGGGGGAGGGAGGGGAAGACAGATGGGGGAGGGAATGGAAGGGTTGAGAAAACGAGGGAATGGAGGGGTGAAGGATAGAGGGGAAAGGAAGATACCCATTAACCAGTTGATAATGGAATATCTCAAATAATCACACCATGTAGTGATGATGAAAAATACCAGTCTCTCACCTTTGTCAGTGTGCAGGTCCACTTCCACTGTGGGGTTCCCCCTGGAGTCCAGGATCTCCCTGGCAACAATGATCACTATCGACATCCTGTGGGGAACACACACACACATACACACAGACGTGCACAGTCAAATATAATGCAGACACAATTCATTCTCACCTCTAACAGGCACGCACACAAATGTACACACACACACGTACACACACATATACAGTGGGGAGAACAAGTATTTGATACACTGCCGACAGGAAAACCTGCAAAATCGGCAGTGTATCAAATACTTGTTCTCCCCACTGTATACACACACGCAAAGAACCTTTCATCCTCTCTTCTAGCACATACAGTACATGCACCAACCCTCCTTCTAACACAGCCATGTTCTAACTCAGCCATGTTCTAACACAACCATGTTCTAACACAGCCATGTTCTAACACAGCCATGTTCTAACACAGCCTTGTTCTAACACAACCATGTTCTAACACAACCATGTTCTAACAAAGCCATGTTCTAACACAACCATGTTCTAACACAACCATGTTCTAACAAAGCCATGTTCTAACACAACCATGTTCTAACACAGCTGTGTTCTAACAAAGCCATGTTCTAACACAACCATGTTCTAACACAGCTGTGTTCTAACAAAGCCATGTTCTAACACAACCATGTTCTAACACAGCTGTGTTCTAACAAAGCCATGTTCTAACACAACCATGTTCTAACACAGCCACGTTCTAACACAACCATGTTCTAACAAAGCCATGTTCTAACACAACCATGTTCTAACACAACCATGTTCTAACACAGCCACGTTTTAACACAGCCACGTTTTAACACAGCCATGTTCTAATACAGCCACGTTCTAACACAACCATGTTCTAACAAAGCCATGTTCTAACACAACCATGTTCTAACAAAGCCATGTTCTAACACAACCATGTTCTAACTCAGCCATGTTCTAATACAGCCATGTTCTAACACAGCAGAGGGATTTCTGCATTATCAAAACAAGCTTTAGAAGACGGGGGAGAAAGATGAGAGGAGCAAGGGAACGGTGGTAGAGATTCTATAATTTTTAAATCCCCCTTTGGCCAGAAATTATGAATATTCTGAGATGGGGTGAGTGATATTCACAGAGTGAGAGATAAAAATGACCTCTTAAATGTCTTTGCCGGAGACATAAACAGAAAATATAGAGACTAACACAGGTAGACTTCTACTCACTCTCTCTCTCTCTCTCTCTCTCACACACACACACACACACACACACACACACACACACACACACACACACACACACACACACACACACACTGACGCATAGTCAGGAATTAAATGCTGTGAAGCAGATGCACTCTAAGCATATACAGCAACACACACCATACCGCAATTGACAGGCCAACCATCAAACACATTCAACACCGAACCATGGACTAGTAGGACACATGTTCAATGCGCTGTCATTCCTTGACACATACACACCGTCAGTGAGTTCAGACACATAAGCTGATGCAATGGTATCTGTGCTGTGAGGTCAAGGGCTAATCAGAGGATATGAGCTGGTGGAGGGTTGAAATGGTGAGAGCAGAGCAGAGAGACAGAGGAGAGGAGACTTAGAAGGATGAGAGGGAGGAAGGAATAGATGTATATTGTTTTCCATTACCTGCAGTGTGTGTGAAGCCTGGTAGGGAAAGTGAGAGAATGTGAGCAAATGAGAGAGAGGAAGAGTGAGAGAGGGGCACAGGGAGGAGGTAGAAAATGGGAGGGGGTGAGAACGTGCGACAGATGGGGGAGGGGGGACGAGCAAGTTATTGGAAGATGCAGAGGAAAGGGGAGGGAGCGAGACTGGGTCAAGGAGACAAAAAGAGGAGAGGAGAGAAGGATTCAGCATAGCAGCAGTAGGCACTGAAAAAGAGGGGTTGTGTGTGTTCGGTTTTTGGCTTGAGCCCAGAGAAACGTCACAAAATAGAATAGGAGAGAACACAACATGGAATACAAAACACAATCTCCCACAACCCCCCTGTCCCATCCCATGATGACACAGTCAACATTCTGCACCACAGCAACAGAGCTACAGCCCTAGGCACTAACGCTCAGTATATTGGCAATCACAAAAATTACACATTCATTTATGCATACATTTGTTGGAACAATATTTCCGCAGATGTCATAAGTACTAGTCAGTAGTGATGTAAGCCCTGATAAGCTCACATACACAGAGAACAGGCAGAAACAGACGGCAGGGTTGGCAGGAGTGTATGCTGGGACATACTGTGGGATGCATGGGCTTAGCTTGCTGTGTGTATCTGCTAGCTAGAACATACTGGTTGATGCATTCACTTAGTTAGCATTAGCATTCATCTTCTACGACATACTGCAGGCCGCAGAAATCTGTTAGTATGGCTATCAGCTTTGTATAGATACTATGTGGATTGGCCTTGTATAGACTGTTGTGACCAAACTGTAGGTTGTATTTGGCTTAGCCTTTGCATGCACAGTATAGGAGGGGAGACATTGAACTCCCTGTAGTTCAGGTTAGATGGCCATATGGAATAGATACAGTGCCTTGCAAAAGTATTCATACCCCTTGGATTTCTGCACATTTTATTGTGCTACAAAGTGGCATTAAACTGGATTTAATTGTACTTTTTTGTCAACAATCTACACAAAATACTCTGTAATGTCAAAGTGGAATAATAAAAAAACAAAAAATAGAAGATTGATAGAAATTCAATAATATAGTTGTTGCATAAGTATTCAGCTCCCTGAGTAGAGGGAGTTAGAAACACATTTGGCAGTTATTACTTTTTTTAATAGCGTTTCCAGCAACTCCAGTGTAGATTTGGCCTGTAGGTTATTGTCCTGCTGAAAGGTGAATTCCTCTCCCAGTGTCTGTTGGAAAGCTGAACCAGGTTTTCCTTTTGCCTGTGATTAGCTCCATCCTGTTTCTTTTTATCCTGAAAAACTCCCCAGTATGTGCAGATGTCAAGCATACCCATACCTTGATGCAGCCACCACCATGCATGAAAATAAGGAGGCAGTTACTCAGTGAAGTGTTATGTTGGATTTGTCCGAAACATAAGACTTTGCATTTAGGCCAAAAAGTGTATTACTTTAGTGCCTTGCTGCATACAAGATGGATGTTTTGGAATATTTGTAATTCTCTTTTCACTTAGAGTCATTATTGTGGAGTCACTACAATGTTGTTGAACCATCTTAAGTTTTCTCCCATCACATCCATTGTAACTGCTTTAAAATCACCAATGGCCTCATGGTTACATCAGTGAGCAGTTTAATTCTTGTCCTGCACCTTAGTTCAGAAGGATGTCTATCCTGATGTGTCTGGGTGGTTTAATACATAATCCACAGCATAATTATTAACTTGACCATGCTTAAAGAGATATTCAATGTCTGATTTGTTATTGTTATCCATCAACCAATCACTACCCTTCTTTGAGGCTTTCAAAAAAGATCCCTGGTCTTTATAGTTGAATCTGTGCTTGTTATTCAATATTTGATTGAGTGAATTTACAGATATTGTATGCACGGGGGACAGAAGAAGGGTATGCCATTAAAAAATGGCAACCCATAGTATTTCATAGAGAGTGAGTCCATGTAAATTATGTGATTTATTAAGCAACATTTTACTCCTGAACTAATTTAGGCTTGCATAAACAAATAGGCTGAATACTTACACAATGGACATATTTTAATATCACATTTTTATTCATCTTTTTTAAAAAATGAATTTCTCTTCCACTTTGACATTAGAGTATTTTGAGTAGATTAACAAAAAAAGACTATTAAATTAATAAATTCTCATTTGTAACAATGTGAAGCAATCCAAAAGCTCTGAATGACTTTGCAAGGCACTGTATGTGAATGAAGGCCAGGGCCAACTAACAAGTGATGGGTAGCATTTAACAGAATACAGAGATGAAAGATAGAGAACGAACAATAAAGCACACAAGGCAGCTATAAAATACAGATGGAACCTCAGAGATGAAGGTGACAATTATGGAAGAGAGAGGGGGGGAAGAGACAAATCCAGAGGGAATGTGCCACGGAATGGGCAGAGGATAGGGCGGATTTTGATTGGCTTCTTCTCTAGTGTGTTCCATCTGGATGTCATATGACCATCTGCAGCTATTCTGACACTAGATAGTGAGAGCAGGAGTTTACACACACAAGAGAGTGTGTGTAGGGATGTGAATGTGTTTATTTGTGAGGGAGTATGTATGAAGGGATGGACTGTGCCATAGGACACACTATTTACTGTGGAATTTATAATAGAAAAAAAGTGTTGGGATGGAAAGACATGCGGAATATTGAACAGATTCAACAGCAAAACAAAAATACAACCAAGTAACATTTTCACATGCACCAGGGTTGGGATCAATTCCACTTCAATTGTGCCTTTTTGGGAATTAAACTTAAATTCCAATTATCATGGCTTTTCAACAATGAAAATAGTTGGAATGTCAGTTTATTTCCCTAAATGGAAATGGGATGTCAGACAAGTGACTGTATTAAGACAGAAAAACACCAGCAAACTCCATTTCTCCTGTACCACCTTCAGTAATGGCAGTCCTCGTCAGGTCAAAACCTGTTCTAAAAACATAACCCATCCACTCACTATTCCATGACAAACCACAACACAGTGTGCAATTATCTAACAATATTTAATGTTTGTTTTCATTAATTATTTTAATTAGTCAACAGTATACAATTCAATTCACAGACACACTAGTGTCTACACAAACATATATGGACTGTACAGCACATGTGTAGTATGTAGTGTGGCAATTTATATATATTTATATAGTGAGTTGGGAAATTAACGCATGTGAAGTTGGAGGGTGGCTCTATATACAACTTGAATGTGTGTAATCATGTGTGTACGCTTGTCCGCACATGTGTATGTGAACGGTAACAGCAGATAGGTTGAACCATAATTGCGGGTATTGAGTGTGTTGGGTTCTGATGTGTGTGTGTGTTAAATGTATAGTTTATATATAGACAGTCCCATCATATCAAACATCTTGACGGTCAGTAGTGACCCTCTTCTCCCTTCTTCATTCACAGCATCAGGCAGATCCCCTCGGTATCCTCTCCTCCATCCTTCTGCTCACCTTTCACCCTTGACCCCTGGCAGGAGAGAACACATGACATCAGTGGGTGATGTGGATCTCGACTGTCATTTTGGCTTCTTGTCTCCTCTCCTACCCTGATCTGAAAACACTGGTTATGTCAAAAGCAATATGGAGGATTTTTACTGGGACTGAGCTTTTGCATGTCCACTTGTTTAATGTCAGAGCAGATGGAGGAGTGGTGTAACGTAAACCACTGTAGAGTATTGAGATACACCCATTGAGCCCAGACAAGCTAACAACTGGGACAGGCCCAGGTCCAGACTCATCTGTTCCCTGGACCTTATTGACTCACCTAGTGGATTTGAAAGGACTGGATCGGGATTGGCGTAAGCAAAGACCCTATATCAGGGTTGATGCCTATCCACTACTTTCAGATCAACAAAGGGTACAGGAATTGATTTGGAACTGTGCTGTCCACAGTACACACACTTTTACAAACACAGACATACACAGGTCATGCTCCTCCTACCTCTCACCAGTCGTAGCGGGGGCGAGTTGCGGGTGGGAGGTGTCTGGGAGACTCATGGCGAGGGGCGGGCGGAGACGAGGAGCTGGGTGGGGCGGCGAGGGCCAGCTGTTGGCCCCCTGCCCTCCTGTCCCGGCCGTAGTCTATCCCCCGTGCGTTTGGGGGAGGGTACCTTCCGGCTGTGCTCCTCCACTCCTCATCGAAGGCAGTAGCCTCACCTGAGAGAGGGACAGGGGGCGGGGGGGTCAGAAACCTGGCCAGACATACCTCTAACCAGGCAAGTCTAGCAATGGAAACAAACAGTTGCAAATACAGCCATTAAGAATGAATGTGCTTTTTTACTCAAGGCAAATGGTTTATTATTACTTGAGGGTTAGAAACATGGGTATGGTCATACTGATTCTGGAGAACCGTAGTGAGTAGCACATGTAGCTCCGTGACTTACTCTCCTCCAGGTTGATGTAGTCCTGTCGTTCTTCGCGGTCACCCGTGTGGCGGTTTCGGGAGCGTTCCATCACGTGACCGCGGTCCCAGATGTGGTGGCCAATGGCCAGGCGCTCCAAGCCACTCTCGCTGTCACGCATCGATTGGCGCGTCTCACGAATCTGAGGGGAGGAGGTAGTGTTCAGCAGGGAGCTGGTAGTAGAGGCCAGTAGCTCTGGAGGACTGGCATTGTAAAACCCTACTGAAAAATGTACATGCAATCACAGTAGTAAATGTCATTTGGCCTGCTCTTACCCCTCCAGGTGCAGTCCTCAGTTCACTGGTCTGCTGGTAGACTTTAGGGGCTCCCATGTCTGAGGAGGAGTAGGAGATGACTGTGGAGGAAGAGAACGTCTGACAGTTTGGCGAACCAGACATTCTGTCCTAAAGGGAAAGAAGATAACACATCTTGTCCAGCTGGATTATGTTTAAGTTTCATCCACTGAACTCATGTTGGGTCTTTGCTACGTTTTTAGCTAGCCCCAGCTAGCTTAATTAGCTAGACAGAGTTGTTGCTGGGTCACAAAACGTTAACTCTAAAATGTGTTTTTTTTCTGGACGCAGAGAATCCCCATTGAGGGTGTTTTTTTTAGCTCAGGAACATGTTTGATCTGGAAAAGCAGGTGAGGGAATATCTCTGGAAATACTCACCATGTTCTCCATCATTCCTCCCATCATCCCAAACATGTCCATGAAGCCTCCCCCCTAGGGAAGGAACACATGAGGAGGTCAGTTATCTGATTCTGAAATTGAAAATTAGTTTTGAATGTATTGGAACAGGGCCTTGGGTGCTTTTCTGTGCTCTAAGAGGCAGAGATAACATCTTAACACGCAGGGACAAGGACTCACCATTCCCATCATTCCAAACGGCTGCAGGGCCCCAGCCTGAAAAGCAGTAGGAGGTTATTTAACAGCAGACAACAAATATGCAGTAACAATGCAGTATGGCATGAAGTACTATAAAATTAGAGTCTACACTACATATAATCAAAGGTGAAATAGCTATGGTGTGTTGTGCTGTATACATACCAGGGTTGGGTCGATTCCATTTTAATTAGTCGATTCAAAAGTTATCCAATTCAAATTCCAATGTTTACTCATTGAAGAGAATTTGAATTGTACTGTACTTTCTAAATTTGAAGTGGAATTGAACCCAACATCACACACTTACTAGAGATACTCAGAGTAGTCTCTCTCACACACACACACACACCTGAAGGTGGGGTGCACGGGGAGGCTGAATCTGAGGGCTGAGGGGGAAAGGTTCGTAGCCAAACGACCCAAACAGACTCCTCATCTGTTGCCTCTGGGCTGCAAATGGATCCCTTCAAAACAGAAATTATTTATCTCACTGAGGATACACACCATGAAAAAAAAAACACAGCAGTGAATAAGGAAAAGGATTGCTGACATTATGAAAAACTCAGGTGAGAAATCCACCTGTTTCCAGGAGTACTCTTGACCATGGTTACTCAGCATGGAATGAGGATATAAGGTGTAACCACATACTTATGTAAAAAAAAAAATAAGGAACAAAATAAATAAGCTAGAGATAACTATATCATGGCTTGGATGGATCATGACACTATGTGGTGTATGCAGTTAACTGATACACATGGTGGCAGGAGATTAGGCCTTTAAATCTCAGAACAAACGACGACTGGGTTGATGCATGCAAGTGGGTATAAAAGCAAGACATGCAGTTCGCTTGGATAAAAGGCAATACGATACTCACATCATGTAAGGGTTGTCATCCACGTCATTTAAATATCGAAACATGGTGTTTTGGTTAGCTAATTAAGCTAGTTGGGGCTAGCTAAAAACGTAGTTTCTTGGGGCCTCAGTACAAAAAATAATGTAAGAGGACAGTAAGTTTACGACCTCTCATTCAGGTATTTCGATACTTCTAGTACAGCGTACCGACGGACAATAGTGAGAAATGTGCAGCAGTATTGTTAGCAAGCTAGCTAACCTTGCTAGCCACCTAGCATCCGTGTAAGGAAACTAGCCTGAAAACTAGCTTGCAAACAAACGTAGGAAATTAGCCCCTTAAAGCAGACGTATTTGCAGAAAGAAAGTCTTATATTGTTCACGCCTAAGTACAACTTAAAACATTGACTCGGGTTTTCCTAGCAAGATAGCTAACTAGCTATTTTTCCACTGTTGATTGCACATGAAAACGGAAGTCAAGCTGACAAAGGAAGCCAAAACGTCAGGAATCCAAAGGAAGAAAGATGTTGATGTCTCCACAATTTTCCAACAACCTGACACCTACAAACGCCTATATGTTGTGCAAAACATGCACCTATCCGTTCAGAAGCCGTGATGCTAAATGTCACCGAATAAAAAACAAATGACCCTGCAAAACGCCTGTTGCCCGCAAGCTAGAATTAAGCGAAATGTCAATAAAAAAAAGGGGGGGGGCAACATCCGGAAATGACGCAGGCTCGTCGTCAATGAGGATAGAATGCAAAAGGGCCAACATGCCTTACCCTTGCTAATGTGTAATATCTGTCAGCCAATGTCACTTCTTTGGTATCTATTTACATTAAACATGTAATTTTTTCTATTGAATGTCACTAAATAGAGCTGGTGAGAGGGTGTCATTATGTCACTGGGTGACATAAATTATATAGAGCTTAAAATCATAATCAACTATCTTTTTTTCTAAAGATTTGCCTTGATATGACTGTAAAAACAGAACATTTTAAAACAAGACTCAGAAACAACTTTAGGAATCAAAATATTGCCAGAAGTTACAGAAATGTGAGAACACTGCTCTCTACAGGCCTTGCTTTTGAGGATCAAACTGCTGTTGCATGCATGCATGCTCAAAAGTTGTGCCAACTGTCAAATATGTTTTTGAAGTTAAGTTTTAATGTCACATGCACAAGTATAGTGAAATGCCTTCTTGCAGCACCAAACCCAACAATGCACTGATCAATATCAAAGTAGCACTAAAGATAACACTAAAGAACACAAGGTAATAAGCTATATACATGGTCAGTCCAATACCATATTTACAATGTGCAGGGATACTGGAGTGATAGAGGTAGACACAGTGCATTCGGAAAGTATTCAGAACCCTTGACTTTTTTCCACCTTTTGTTACATTACAGCCTTATTCTAATATGGATTAAAGAGGAATTCTGGAGCTCTGTCAGAGTGACCATCGGGTTCTTGGTCACCTCCCTGACCAAGGCCCTTGCCCCCCGATTGCTCTGTTTTGCCAGGCGACCAGCTCTAAGAAGAGTCTTGGTGGTTCCAAACTTCTTCCATTTAAGAAATATGGAGGCCACTGTGTTCTTGGGGATCTTCAATGATGCAGAAATGTTTTGGTACCTCCCCCCCCCCCATGTTTTAATTATCAATTTTACAATAAGGCTGTAACGTAACATAATGGTCAAAAAGTGAAGGTGTCTGAATACTGGGAGGGGGAGGGGGAGGGGGAGGGGGGAATCCTCTCTCGCAGCTGCGCAGAAGTGGTCTAGTCAAACCCGGATGTAACCAACGCCTAATTGCCGGAGAAAAACGGTGAGTACTTTTCTGAAAACGTGCATAATGAAATTGTTTTAGTTAAATAAATGGGAAGACAGTTGTAGTATATATTCGTCCATCGTTATACATTAGTGCCTACTCACGTAAGAAACGTTGAATTGTTATAATGTCGTTAACGACCATAAGCGACTTTTTAGGAAATTAGCAACCACAGGCTAACCGAGGGGCAATGCTTGCCAGCCAACTCGCATTGTCATAACTTTGAAAAGTTTCATGATATGAGGGCAGTCTCGAATGTTTTGGACTGTACAAAATAACCAACCATCGGCAATGTTTTATGACAATCTAACTTTACCCATAATTATTTGGCTAGCTGTATGCTTCATGTCAGTGTCTCCCGAAAGCCGGTAGCTAACGTTTGGTATGTGTAGAGCAAATTCTAAGGTTTAACTTTCACATTCATTTTTAGACTGAGACTTTAATGGCTAGTTACAGATTGTTACACAGTATAATGTGTGAAACCAAATATTGTTGGTATCCATTACTGAGAGTTACAGGTTACTTACTGTATGCTGTAACGTTAGCGCAGATAATTTGACCAACCTTAATGATATAATCTTTACAAACTTTGTTGTCAATTCGGTCAAACGTGTATATTTTAAAATGACTGTGTCCAGTTGCAGGTGGTGCGTTTGAATTTAGAAAATGCTCAGTTATTAAAATAATGTGTATGGCGCCATTTTAGTGTTGCCAAATTAAGGTTGGTCGAAAACTCTCTGTGCTACGCCAAACAGTACCTAACCTGTAACTCCCAGTAATGGATCCCCAAAATCTATGGTTAAATCACATTATCTGGTGTAACAATCTGTAGCTATGCAATGGCATGCTTGCTGTCCTTGCATTTTTCTGGGAAAGATGAGTGTATTTAGACAAGCAGGTCCACCTTTTCCTATACCAATTGGTCGTTTGACCAATCACATCAAATTAAATGTATTTATGTAGCCCTTCGTACATCAGCTGATATCTCAAAGTGCTGTACAGAAACCCAGTCTAAAACACCAAACAGCAAGCAATGCAGGTGTGTAGAAGCACGGTGGCTAGGAAAAACTTCCTAGAACGGCCAAAACCTAGGAAGAAACCTAGAGAGGAACCAAGCTATGTGGGGTGGCCAGTCCTCTTTTGGCTGTGCCGGGTGGAGATTATAACAGAACATGGCCAAGATGTTCAAATGTTCATAAATGACCGGCATGGTCAAATAATAATAATCACAGGCATCACTGGAGCAGCAGCACGGCCAGGTGGACAGCAAGGAGTCATCATGTAAGGTAGTCCTGAGGCATGGTCCTAGGGCTCAGGTCCTCTGAGAGAGAATTAGAGAGAGCATACTTAAATTCACACAGGACACCGAATAGGACAGGAGAAGTACTCCAGATATAACAAACTGACCCTAGCCCCCCGACACATAAACTACTGCAGCATAAATACTGGAGGCTGAGACAGGAGGGGTCAGGAGACACTGTGGC
This sequence comes from Oncorhynchus kisutch, assembly GCF_002021735.2. NCBI lineage: Eukaryota > Metazoa > Chordata > Actinopteri > Salmoniformes > Salmonidae > Oncorhynchus > Oncorhynchus kisutch. Next base: position 6,537,562 of record NC_034175.2, on the reverse strand, counting down.
CCCATCCGATGACACCCCCGGACAGGGCCAAACAGGAAGGATAAAACCCCACCCACTTTTCCAAAGCACATCCCCCACACCACTAGAGGGATATCATCAACCACCAACTTACCATCCTGAGACAAGGCCGAGTATAGCCCACAAGGTCTCCACAACGGCACAACCCGGGGGGGGCGCCAACCCAGACGGGAAGATCACATCAGTGACTCAACCCACTCAAGTGACGCACCCGTCCTAGGGACAGTATGAGCCCTAGTAAGCCAGTGACTCAGCCCCTGTAATAGGGTTAGAGGCAGAGAATCCCAGTGGAAAGAGGGGAACTGGCCAGGCAGAGACAGCAAGGGCGGTTCGTTGCTCCAGAGCCTTTCCGTTCACCGTCACACTCCTGGGCCAGACTACACTCAATCATATGACCCACTGAAGAGATGAGTCTTCAGTAAAGACTTAAAGGTTGAGACCGAGTTTGCGTCTCTCACATGCGTAGGCAGACTATTCCATAAAAATGGAGCTCTATAGAAGAAAGCCCTGCCTCCAGCTGTTTGATTTTTTTACTTCTTCATAGCTGATCTGATTGGTCAAAATATCAGAATTAGTCAACCAGTCTATGCGCAGCCTATGTCCGGTGCCCCCCAGTCCAGTTCACTTGCTGTCTGCTAAATTTAGTTAAGCCATAACTGTAGAGCTGATTGTTTATTCATAAGCGATGCCATTTCCTTTCACATATTTAGGTATAGACTAGCTGCTTTTAGCAACGCTAGTATTTACACACTAGCGTTGCTGGGAATTAGCTTGCAAAAAACCTGACTGGTCCGCCAGAAAATAAATACAATTAATTTCAATTTATTCTGTCGATTGTCTGTAGGCTTGGTCCTTATGCAGGGGGTGAATTTGTGAGAGAAAAAATACATCTATTGGAACGTTTAATTAACCAGCATTTCCCAATGTGGGTCTGTTACAGACCCATTCAGTTCCTCTCTGCTTACATGTCAAAATAAAAATCCCCAACAAGATCTTGCTTTTTTGTGAGCGTGTATGTCACACGTGCAGGACTTTTATTTTGACATGAAGTAAGCGCAGAGGATGAAGTAAGTGCAGAGGAAGTGGGTCTACAACAGACCCACTTTTGGAAAGTATGTTTAATTAGTTCAATTAGATGTTTTTTCTCAATTTCCCCCAGTATAAGGTTTAACCTTAAGGACAATCGGCAGGGTAAGTTTAAATATAATTCTATTTAACCTCTGGCTTCCAGCGGACTATCAATCAAATGTATTTATAAAGCCCTTTTTACATCAGCCGATGTCACAAAGTGCTGTACAGAAACCCAGCCTAAAACCCCAAACAGCAAGCAATGCAAATGTAGAAGTACGGTGGCTCGGAAAAACTCCCTAGAAAGGCCAGAACCTTGGAATAAACCTAGAGGAACCAGGCTCTGAGGGGTGGCCAGTCTTCTTCTGGCTATGCCAGGGCGAGATTATAACAGAACATGGCCAAGATGTTAATAGATGACCAGCAGGGTCAGATAATAATAATAATCACAATGGTTGTAGAGGGTGCAACAGGTCAGCACCTCAGGAGTAAATGTCAGTTGGCCTTTCATAGCAGAGCATTCAGAGTTCGAGAGAGTCCGGGACAAGGTAGCACGTCCAGTGAACAGGTCAGGGTTCCATAGCCATAGGCAGAACAGTTGAAACTGGAGCAGCAGAATGACCAGGTGAACTGGGGACAGCAAGGAGTCAAAAGGCCAGGTAGTCCTGAGGCATGGTCCTAGGGCTCAGGTCCTCTGAGAAGAGAGAATTAGAGGGAGCATATTTAAATTCAGTTGATTTGGACAAACCATCCACAGAGACAAACTGATATCTTTCCGACAGATAAGATCTAAACCAAGCCAGAACTTGTCCATGTAGACCAATTTGGGTTTCCAATCTCTCCAAAAGAACGTGGTGATCGATGGTGTCAAAAGCAGCACTACGGTCTAGGAGCACGAGGACAGATGCAGATCTTTGGTCTGACGCCATTAAAAAGTAATTTACCACCTTCACGAGTGCAGTCTCAGTGCTCTGATGAGTTCTAAAACCAGACTGAAGCGTTTCGTATACATTGTTTGCCTTCAGGAAGGCAGATATGGTAACTAGTGTAACCAGGAGGAGAGGCCTCGTTTAACACAGTAAATTCATCAGGCTTAAGCCACGATTCATTCAGACCAATCACATCAAGATTATGATTATTGACTATAACTGCCTAGGAAGTGAGTGCTCTAACATTAAGTAGCCCTATTTTGAGATGTGAGATATCACAATCTCTTTCAATAATGACAGGAATGGAGGAGGTGTTAATTCCAGTGAGATTGATAAAGTGAACACCGCCATGTTTAGTTTTGACCCCCCCCCCCCAGATCGAGGCACAGACACGGTCTCAATTGGGGATAGCTGAGCTTACTACACTGACTATGCTAGTGGCAGACTCCACTAAGCTGGCAGGGTGGCTAGCTGCCTGGCCTGCACCCTATCTCATTGTGGAGTTAGAGCCCTGTCTATGTTCATAGATCAGATGAGAGCACCCCTCCAGCTAGAATGGAGTCCATCACTCCTCAGCAGGCCAAGCTTGGTCCGGTTTGTGGGTGAGTCCCAGAAAGAGGAAATTCTATATTTTGGGAGGGGCAGAAAACGGTTTCAACCAGCGATTGAGTTGTGAGACTGCTGTAGAGCTCATCACTCCCCCTGACTGGGTGGGGGGCAGAGACAATTACTCGATGCCGACATCTTTCTAGCTGATTTAAACACTTAAGCTATATTGCGCTTGGTGACCTCTGACTGTTTCATCCTAACATCGTTGGTACCGACGTGGATAACAATATCCCTATACGCTCTACACTCGCCAGTTTTAGCCTTAGCCAGCACCATTTTCAGATTAGCCTTAGCATCGGTAGCCCTGCCCCCTGGTAAACAGTGTATGATCACTGGATGATTAGTTTTAAATCTAATACTACAGTAATGGAATCGCCAATGACTAGGGTGTTCAATTAGTCAGAGCTAATGGTGGGAGGCTTCGGCATCTCAGACCCCGTAACGGGAGGAGTAGAGACCAGAGAAGGCTCGGCCTCTGACCTGTTGCTTAATAGGGAGAACCGGTTGAAAGTTTCTGTCGGCTGAATGAGCGACACCGGTTGAGCATTCCTACAGCAATTCCTTTCAGAAGCCTTGAGAAAGTTGTCCGGTTGAGGGGACCGTGCGAGGGGATTTATACCACTCACGTTATCTATACTTATTAGTGGTACAGACGATGTTTCATCCTTTACTTAGCTTCGGCTGGTGGAGGTCCTGTAAAACCATGTCCAGATAAAGCTTCCGGGGTGAAAAAGTTGAATGAAAAAACGAGGTAAAAATATACGACGGTAATTAAAAAGTAAAAGCCATAAAGTTGGCAGGTAGCAAAGAAACATTAAAAACAAACCGCACGTAAACAAGTCTACAAGTTGTGGCCGGAAACTATAGCGTTTTTTTGCAAGATAATTCCTAGCATCACTAGTGTGGAAATACTAGCGTTGCTAAAAGCAGCTAGATATAGACTACCCGTTTCTAATGTGTTTATCTACTTATTCAGCAGAAGTAACAATTTGAAATTAGAATCTTAAATCAGGCAAAACGCAACAAATAGTCATGACTACATCATGTCACTTCCCTTTCCCTGCCATGTCTTTGCTATGCAAGTATGCGGAAGTTAACGTTGTCTAGCAGTAACTGGAAATAACTTTTTGTTACATAACACCAAATTTGTCACAGACACAGTTTTTTGGGTAGTCCAGGCATATTTTGATTTGCCTGGACCCCTGTCTGTTTACCTGTCTGTCTCTACCTCCTTCCGTTGGCTATTAGAAGTTCCGCCCCCCATAAAGGATCCATTAGTGACAATCAACATGTTTCAAATGCGGTCAAGCATCATTTGTGGTTTGATGATCAGTAGATGCCCATGTTTTGAGCCTAACACACCATGAACATCACCTGTCTGTACATCAATAGGCTGCAGGCAAGGCAGACAGTGTTATTGCAAATCACGGTGCTGTTGTCATCTCCACTCTGTCTGGTTGTGTTGTTTTTAGTTTCCCAGTTACTGTTATTGTATGGAGTTACAAGCAAGGTCTCAATTATGTCTTTCATAAGATATTAACTCTACTATGTTATGACTGGTGTATGTGTGTCTTGTCTATCTGTGTCTGTCTCTCTCGCCGAGTAGATGCAGACAATAAAGTGTGTAGTGGTGGGGGACGGAGCTGTAGGAAAGACCTGTCTACTTATCTCCTACACAACCAACAAGTTCCCCTCAGAATACGTGCCTACGGTAAGAGGTGGGCAGGGGAGGGTGTAAGTAGGGGCAAACAAGTCACACCCTAAACACTGTGGAGGTCAGTGGGGTGATGTCCAGAGAGCTGAGTGGGAGGGTAGAATGGGCTTTAACACCATAACCAGCCTGCCAGTTGGGGTAATGTTTGATTTGAACCTTTTATTTAACGTTTAGCTTATTGATTTACATTTGCTTCATGAAATAATAAAAAATGGGTAACATCCCTTGAACTTTTTTACAAATTATTTTGTGTGTCTCATGTGTGCAGGTGTTTGATAATTATGCAGTGACGGTGATGATCGGAGGGGAACCCTACACACTTGGGCTTTTTGACACAGCAGGTAATCTGTCTTTGTCTTTCAATTTATGCTTTTATGTCTGTACCTCCTTCTGTTAAGCAGTCGCTGTGCTACAACTCAATCCTAGTCTGCTTTTGTTCATTCTTGAGAACATATGATGTCTTGTAAATGCAACTCAACCAGTTGAATCGTTCAATATCACATTAGTTTCATTGTCACAGCGTTCTCTTCCTCTGATTGGTCGTCTCAGGTCAAGAGGATTACGATAGGCTGCGACCTCTCAGCTACCCGCAGACGGATGTCTTCCTCGTCTGTTTCTCCTGCGTCTCACCCTCATCCTTTGAGAATGTCCGAGAGAAGGTCGGTGTTGGTGTTGGAGTCGCCACACCTCAACTTTTTACCTTGTATTATTACCCATAGAGAAACTTCTAGATGATGGATCTGAACCCTTTCCTTAGCCACTTCACCTTCTGTTATGGCAGAAGATCTCCCAAAGCCCATTGGAAGGCTATGTGAAGTCATCCTCATACTGCTTACATCAGGAATGGGAAACTTTGATGGGGCCACAGTGGCACACGGGTCTGTGTACCCACATCCATTCCAACACATGCAATCAGAGCCAGCCATAGCCTTTCGGGGGCCCTAAGTTGTCTTGCGAGCAAAACATTGACGTTTTAGTTCATTTCCTGAAATTCTACACATTTTGCCATGGAGTGTAGATAGAATGTTGTAGTTTTAAATTAAGTTTGCTTCAATTCTATACATTTTGCCATGGGGCAGAGAGAAGATTTTACAATTTTAGAACTCATTTCATGCAATTCTACTAATTTTGCCATGGGGTGGAGAGAAGAACGTGTAGTTTTACAGCAAATGTTCTTAAATTCTACACACTTTGCCATAATGTGGAGAGAAATGTTTGCAGTTTTAATATGATATCTGAGTGAGCGTGACAATTTAATGGGGGCCTCCCGCTCGGTAATTCGACCATGATTACTACAGATGGCTAGACTAATTTACCATTCTAAATTTACCAATCTTTGCTAATTCAGTGGCTGTCAGTGACTAACATAACACAATAAACTTCTGATTCACAACCATATTTCAATATTGCAAATTGTATTATACTATTGTAACTCTCAACAGTAAGTTGAGACCCCGAATGAGTTCCTAAAAAAATATATATATTTTTGAAACAAATTTTGGGAAGTTGATCCCCGATCCCATTCCTGGCTTACATCTATCTCTGTTGATATCTACAAACAGAATGGCTAGGGGCTAGCTCAGGGTAAAAAAAAGAAAGCATGCACTTTTCCTACTAGCCCTCACTTTGCTGAAAAATGTATTTACTACGACTGAGATGTGTGGTTGTCTCACCTTGCTATTTTAAGATGAATCTAACTGTAACTCTGTCTGGATAAGAGCGTCTGCTGAATGACTAAAATGTTAAAATGATTTTGAATTGAGCATATGAACTGATTCTGTACACACTCTGACCTCGGTGTATCCTTCAACCTATGTAGTGGGTTCCAGAGATCTCCCATCACTGTCCTCGTACACCCTTCCTGTTGGTGGGCACCCAGGTGGATCTGAGGGACGACAGCAACACTGTGGAGAAGCTGGCCAAGAACAAACAGCGGCCCCTGTCCCCTGAGAGCGGAGACAAGCTGGCCCGGGATCTCCGGGCCGTCAAATATGTGGAGTGCTCCGCCCTCACGCAGGTAAGGGGCCAAGGATTATGATGATACATTGTTAGAGGGAAAAAGAGCTGATAAGGACCCATGGTGGCTGAAACATTGCTGTACTTCACAAAATATGTTAGAATACATTTATAAACCATGAAAAGTCAATGCAAACTTTCCCTCTCTCCTCTCTCTCTCAGAGGGGGCTGAAGAACGTGTTTGACGAGGCCATCCTTGCAGCTTTGGAACCTCCTGAGACTAAACCCAAGAAACGCTGTGTCCTGTTATAAAGGGAGGAGGAGGAGAGAAGGAGCGGTAGAGGGGCAGGGTTAAAAATAGGCGAGTTGGTTACAAATAAGAGAAGCAGATCAACAGCTTGAAAAAGGACAAAAAAGAGTGAAAAGGAAGGAGATGAAATGGCATCGAGACTCCAATACATTCATGCACTGTGCCTTCTTAATATGTATTGAGAAATGGAGAGGAGAACGAAAGAAATGTGGGGAAGGAATCAGAACTTTCATCTAGTCTCCTTCTCCAGATACACTTTAGACATCTGAAGTGTTTACCCTAACATTACTTCTGTGGGGCGGGCTCTCCTACCTGCCTGTCATGTTGCCTTTGTGCCTAGCTTAAATTAAATAAATACCTTGGGGAAACACTTAATTTACATTTTCTTTTGTTGCTACTTTGAGGAGGGAGGGGGAGAAACAAAGATTTCTTTCCACTCCCGACCAGGCTAGCATGCTAGAATGGTCACTTTTTCTTTTGGGACACACCAAGTGCATTTTCGCCTCAGATTTTACTGCCTTCTGAAGGCAACACAGAACTGAATATATATGATTTTTTATCTCTTTTTGTGTCATGTATGATGTATTAATTTTATAATTTTATTTTGGGAAATTCTTAGCGTATATTATATTCTTTTGGGAGTATGTTTTCTTTTTTTGCTTGACTACCAACTTGATTGTGATTGGTTGATAGTATAACACATTAAGCTGTACTCTTTTGAATAGCTGATCTTAATCTTGATAATAACAATGATGGTGAGATTATAACCTTTTCCTAGTCAACTTCTGGATGTTTGTAATTGCAGAATGTTTTTAATAAAATAGTTTAACTGACACAGTTGGTCATTGAGTTAGTGTGTAATTCTTATTTTTCTATATATGTTTCACATGATGGTATACACCACATCATAGAAGAAACTGTAGTCAAAACAAGTTTATTTGACCAAGTCGACTGCAGAACACGAGCAACATGCATCACAATTGTTTTATTAGTGTTGGACTAAAGCAACATGTATGCAGACGGATGGGGGAGAGGACAGGTATTCTCACTGGTAGAATCTGACGGGTAGGAGGACGGGCCACAGGATGATTGATGTACAAATAAATAAAAGACAGAATAGTGGCAAAAGACTCATGAATACAGTAAATGTATAAAGACTGCAACTACCTACTACAGTGAAATCAAAAGAATCATAAATATATAAAGACCAACTACACTGAAATCAAGAATCATAAATACAGTAAATGTATAAAGACTGCAACTACCTACTACACTGAAATCAAATGCATTTAAGAAAAGGGCTGTAATAATTTCCCTGTTAGTTGAGGTTAATTTTGGCTTTAAACGCTTTGTCAGTTTAAGTTAATTGTGTGTGTGTGCTCGCTGTAGGCTGTGTGCCATTATGATCTAGACAATCACCTACACAGTGTAGGACGCTGACTTGCAATGTTGCATTATAGTTCCGTTTAGGTTGAAAGAGTACATCATGAGTGTAATATGTTCAATGGGAGTGTTAATATTGCTCTATGCAGGGAGTTTCCTTTCTCCATACTTGTTAGTATCTCTACTTTCTGGCGTTAGAGGTAATGGGCGAGGTCATTCCACCCTTTCTGCCTTCCCTTGCAGAGGTTTCTGTCATACGTAGGTCCTCACTCTCATAATGCACTGGCTTATACTATCCACACGGTTCTTGCCAGAGTCTTAAAGTGTATGTCAGGTCAGTTTTGTAGAACATGTCATCAAAGTGTTGTTCTACCACGTCTGGACAATGTTCTACAGCAGCGGTTCCCAACCTTTTCCCCCAGGGCCCCACTTTTCTCATTTGAAAAATGTAACTTTGTTTAATTTCAGGGACCTAGGATTTTAGGTAGGCTCTTTTAATGATTATAATAATAAAGCATAAGGAAAATAAAGTCTTGACCCGATTTCCCACAATGTTATTCCACTACCAAATATGTTTTATTAAAATGTATATCAACCTCAATTTAATTATACATATTATATTTTACAGAATGTGAATAGATCAATTGATAGCGACAGAGTCACATTGTATAAGATTACTTCCCAAGCAAAGTCCAATTTCTTTGACTCCTCGACTTGAGGTCGTAGCTCAGATTCTGAATGTCATGGAGACAAACCAAAGATATTCCTATATTCGCATCTCCCTCTGGCATTTTACCGTTTGTTTCTAGCCTAAAGCTTCACCGATGGATGCATTGTTTTAGATAGGTATAAACAATAAAAAAATATATAACCCTCAAGTCAAGGAAGGTCCTGCCCCCCCCCCCCCCCCCCAAAAGAAACGTTGGCGCATCCTAGGTTGGGAACCCTGGTTCTAGAGTGTCTGGTCCACAGGAGGTTGGTGGCACCTTAACTGGGGAAGACGGGCTCGTGGTAATGGCAGGAGCGGAATTAATGGAATAGTATCAAACACATGCCATTCCATTTACTTTGTTCCAGCCGTTATTATGAGCCGTCCTCCCCTCAGCAGCCTCCACTTGTCTGGTCGTTGTAGTAGTGTTCCAGAATGTCTGGGTAGTGTTGTGTTCTAGAGTGTCTGGACAGTGTTGTGTCTGGGTAGTGTTCTGGAGTGTCTGGGTTGTGTTCTAGAGTGTCTGGACAGTGTTGTGTCTGGGTAGTGTTCTGGAGTGTCTGGGCTGTGTTCTAGAGTGTCTGGACAGGTGTAAGGTTCTTGCGTGTCTGCTCAGTGCTCTGGGTTCTATATAGACTGGGTTCACTCTCGGCAGGTGTGGATCATCACTGTGTTCTTGCACTGCTGGCAGCGGACCGAGCAGCACCAGGAGAACTTACAGGAGCAGCGCTGCACCACCTCGGCCCGGCCTGCCCGGTACCCTGGCCCACAACACACCAGCTCACAGCCATCTGGGGCCAGCCGGGAGGTGCCTGGGAGGGGAGGATTTAGACGAGGTAGAGGAAAGGAAATAAGGATGTGAACATACAAAACAGCCTGATCACCTAATAAAATGTTAATGCTTTATCCCAATGCTGCTGATGTGACTGAATCTCACCGTTACAGCGTCGGCCGGCTGTCCCGGGGATCCCATTGTTGGGGTCAAGACGGCAGAAGTCTGGAGAGACAGCGAGGTACACCAGGTCCCTGGCGGCTGGAGGTTTGACCTGGGGGTCCCGGGGCAGCAGGGCTGTCCTGGAGCCGATACGGGACAGACGCACCTGGGTGAGTGGGGGTATTTGTTGAATGTTAAGAGATTTTGAAAAGACTGGAAGCAGTAAAAAACACTAATTTCCAATGGTTTGTCACCTATTAAATGAATAATGAAGACGATATCCCAAATATATGGCTGTACCTCTGTGGCTCCATCAAAGCGTTCCTTCAGCACGGCGCCGACGCGCCGAAATGGGGGCATGACTTTCCAGCAGGTCCTCAGCTCACAGGATCCCGAGACACCATGACACTTACACTCCACCTGCATGTTATGGAGGATAGCCTGGGGATGGAGGAATGTAAAAGAACAATCAGGAAGTCAAAGGAAACAAGGAAAAAGATGATAGAAGTGAAGATTGATGATGTCATCAGAGTGCCCCACCGCCACCAACCTTCCGTCCAGCCTCGTTGTTATGGACATTCATGAGGGGTCGCCCTGCCGACATCCCCTTGGCACGCTCCGTCTCATCCACGAAGGTCTGGGAGAAGGCCACACCATATGACAGGTTATCACTGCACCCAGACCACTGGAAACCTGCAGGACAGACAGAAAGATGTTGATAGCATCTGCACATTTTCCAGCTATGTATTTCAAGACAAAGTTTAACTGACAGACAGAAAGAGAGACAGACCTATAGACCGATGTCTAGACACAAGCGTAGACAGAGGATAAGAGGCCCACACCCCAGACTCACCCTCGGGACTGACCCCTCTGACCTTCCTGTCGCAGCCACACCGCTCTAGCTCCCCCCGGCTGCAGCCTCGCGTCACTGCAACCGCCACCGCCGCCGAGGACAGGGCGTGCACAAAGGCTGCCTCACGCGTGCCTGGTTTTTAGAAGAGTTCAAGACAGCAATGGACTAATTTACCATGTCAACACCTGTCCTTAGTCCTTCTGATTTCAGCCATGTGGAATGAATGGCTTCTCTGTTACCAGCATGTTAATGACTGTGGTACAACCACAGATTTCCAGTGGTAACTAGAGAGGCCCTGCTGTCCTCACCTTGGCTCATGACTCTACCGAACACGTTGACTCCACGTGGGGTGGTGGAGCAGTTCCAACGGCGATTACGAAACTGGTGCTGGCACTGATCCAACCAACAGCCAAGCCAATGGGACCAAGGGTTCGGGGTTCATATAGACAGGCAGATAGACATTTTACATAGGTGCTGAGGAGAGTGAACTTTGGTCAAACTGGTGCAATTGTTTAATACTTTACTGAGTACAGATGAGGGGATGTTAATGATGCTGGTTAAAGAGGAAGAAGATGATGATCATAATAATAATAAATACAAATGATGAGGATGATTGAGGAGGTTAATGATGACACTCCTCCACACTGATTGATATGGATATCGGTTGAAGAAGATGATTTTGGTGACGATGATGTTGAAGATGACTGTAACAACAGCGCTGATGATGCTGATTGAAGATGATCTTGAGAAAGTTAATGGTTGATCTTAAAGAAACTCTTCCACACGGACTTCACTACTTTTGTAACACAACCGATGACAGTTCTGCCCCAGGCTCATACCTCCTCTATGACCATCTCGGCTGCCTTGCGCACAGACTCCATGACCTCTCCCCGTGCCCTGCACACCCCCACCTGCCCCACGGACAGTCCCCTCAGCCGCCCACAGGGGGCAGCACCCGACACGGGCCGCGAGCGCGGCATCCTCGCCAGGGAGCTGAGAAAGAAAGGGAGAGGGGACGATGCAGGAGAGAAAGGGGAGGGGCAGAGGGGCAGATAGAGGAAGAGAAAGTGGGGAGATGGAGAGCGAGGGTGTAAATGGCGAGAAGGGGTGAGATAGAGGATAAGGATAGAGGGAGAGGAAGAGAAGGGGCGAATGAGCCAATGATGGGTGAAAGAGGAGAGAACACAGGGGACAGGGTTTCAGAGAGAGAAAGAGAAGGACAGAGAAAGACCAGCAGACAAAAGGGACAGAGAAGACCCAGTGAAGGGAGAGAGGACAAGAGAAAGACCAGCAGACAAAAGTGACAGAGAAGACACAGTGAAGGGAGAGAGGACAAGAGAAAGACCGTCAGACCAAAGGGACAGAGAAGACACAGTGAAGGGAGGGAGAGAGAGGACAAGAGAAAGACCGTCAGACCAAAGGGACAGAGAAGACACAGTGTAGGAAGGGAGAAAGAGAGAGAGGACAAGAGAGAAAAGGTCAGCAAGGGAGAGACAAAGAGAGAAAGGGGAGCGACAGAAAGAGATTTAGAGGCACGTCACCATCTTTTAAAAGTTATAGCATGACAAACAAACTCTCTCTTTCTCTCCCTCCCAGAACACCAGACTTACAGCCAGTTGGTTGCCATGGTCGGGTGGGTTGCCCATAGCAACAGCAGGAGGAGTTGTGCCGTGAGATTGACAGCGGAGACAGTTGGCATCAGACTGTCTGTCTGTCCGTCTCTGTGGGTCAGTGAGTGTCCTTGGGCGGCAGTCTGCCTTTTTCCACGGTTAAGCCTCGTTGTCCGTCAGTGTGTCAGTTAGTTCTATCTTTCTGGTTCCGAGCTTGGGGATGATCCCCTCATATCTGCAGATAGGAGAAGGTCGACCTGGTTAGTTAAGTAATGTGTTCTGTCGGAGAAGCTCATCTCTCCCTCTTACAACTCATTCAGAACCATCAGGTCTGTGATCAAGACTGTAGATGAGGGTGCTATTTCATTTTCTTTGAAAAATGCTATGTATAATACATAACAAGTTCTCTGGATGAGTACAGCTTAGTAATAAACGTGGGTTCTTACCAGTTCATGTCCAGCACTGTCCAGTAGTTTTTCTCTTTGGAAATGTGTCTGACCAGATTGAAAATGAAATGAAATTTCTCAGTGAACGGTATCAATGTTATAGATGAACAATTTCCACCTCTGTGATGGCAGAAACATGCCTATAGGAAGGTATTGTCATGTAAAGTGATCCAGGTACACGTCTAAAAACAACTAAATTAGAAAATAAAAAAGGTCATATCCAAATAGTATGGTTCTTATAATTACTTTTTAGAATGATTTGGCAGACAGTGATCAAAATTGACACTTTTTGTTTGTCTGATTCCCCTCTATCTCTCTATCTCTCTCTCTCTCTCTCTCTCTCTCTCTCTCTCTCTCTCTCTCTCTCTCTCTCTCTCTCTCTAGAAAATGTTTGAGAGAGAGAAAGAGACTAATATTATAACACAAAGAACAAAAGTGAGGGAAACTCAACATCCAAAAAAGCCCCTAAGATTTGGATAGGTAAATATGTAAAAAGGCATTTTTCCTCTCTGCTGTTTGTCCCTTGGTTGCTTCCCCTCGTTAAGAAAACGAATGTGTGTCCAGTCCCGTAAAAGACCGAAAGAAAGTGAGAATGGTGAGATGGGAGTGATGGGTTATAAAGGAGGGAGGGAGGTAGAAGAGATGTAGGGTGGCAGTCAGAGGGAGGGGACACTGTGTAATGGTTACACTGCAGTACATTAACACTGATGAATGGCATGGGTTCCATTGTGCATGTTAAGCACAAGACATAATATAATATGTGACCCGGACTGGAGAGAGGGAGAGCTAAACAGAATTATGCTGAATGGTTCATTTAGAGCATGCGTGCGTGTGTGTGTGTGTGTGTGTGTGTGTGTGTTTGTTTGTTTGTTTCACCAGTTTCCAAGAACATTAAAAGCACCTGTCAGAATAGGTCTCTGTTCATTCAGGGGTCCTAGCTACAGGTTCTCACTGATGCTGCATTGTGTGTTTGACTGAAACGTAAGAAATACCCAGCATAAGATGAAGGACCCTGGGACTAAACACCTCCCTCTGCAACTAGATATTTGACTTCCTGACAGGCTGCCCCCAGGTGGTAATGGCAGGTAACAACACATCCACCACGCTGATCCTCAACACTGGGGCCCCTCAGGGGTGCGTGCTCAGTCCCCTCCTGTACTCCCTGTTCACTCATGACTGCACGGCCAGGCCCGACTCCAGCACCATATTCATTAAGTTTGCTGATGACACAACAGTGGTAGGCCTGATCACCGACAACGATGGGACAGCCTATATGTAGGAGGTCAGAGACCTGAATGTGTGGAGCAAGGACAACAACCTCTCCCTCAACGTGATCAAGACAAAGGTTTGTGGACTACAGGAAAAGGAGGACCGAGCACGCCCCCATTGTCATTGACGGGGCTGTAGTGGAGCTGGTTGAGAGCTTCAACTTGGTGTCCACATCACCAACAAACTAACACGATCCAAGCACACAAAGAGAGTCGTGAAGAGGGCACGATAAAACCTATTCCCCCTCAGGAAACTGAAAAGATTTTACAGCTGCACCAGAGCATCCTGACGGGTTGCATCACTGCCTTGTCTTGGTCGGCGTCCGACCGCAAGGCACTACAGACGGTAGTGTGTACGGCCCAGTACATCACTGGGGCCAAGCTTCCTGCCATCCAGGACCTCTATACCAAGTGATGTCAGAGGAAGACCCTAAAAATGGGCAAAGACTCCATCTACCCTAGTCATAGACTGTTCTCTCTGCTACCACAAGGCAAGCAGTACTGGAGCGCCAAGTCTAGGTCCAAGAGGCTTATAAACAGCTTCTACTCCCATGCCATAAGACTCCTCAACAGCTAATCAAATGGCTACCCAGACTATTTGCATTGCCCCCCCCCCCCCCCCCCCCCACGCTGCTGCTACTCTCTATTATTATTTATGCATAGCAACTTTAATAACTCTACCTACATGTTCAAAATGACCTCAATTACCTCGACACCGGTGCCCCCGCACATTAACACATTGACTCTGTACTGGTACCTGTATATAGCCCCGCTATTGTTATTTACTGCTGCTCTTTAATTATTTGTTATTTTTATCTCGTACTTTTTGGGGGTATTTTCTTAAAACTGCATTGTTGGTTAAGGGCTTTAAGTAAGCATTTCACTGTAAGGTCTACCTGTTGTATTCGGCGCATGTGACTAATAAAATGTGATTTGATATAGAGATGACTACACCCACCCCTCGTCCAGGAATTGTGACACTGGTTTTTTGTGTATATATGTATGTGAGAAAGTGTCTTACCTAATGTTTAATCTTCCCAAACTTTGTTGCTCTTTTTACGAGTTCCCCCCCTCCCCTCCTCTATCCCCCCGTACTTACCCTCTCCTTCGCTCTTTCTCTGCCTCTCTATATTGTCTTAGAAGAAGGGGTGACATTTAGACAAGGGGTAGAAAACACACTGGCAACAAATATTGGAACTGAGGCAAATAAATCACGAAAGTGGAGGGGAGGGAGGGAGGGATGGAGTGAGGGATGAAGAGAAACTACTGGGGTGTTAAACTGAGGTTAAGGGGTAAAGGGAAAGGGGGCCGAAAGGAACATTCAGGGATGTAGGGTAGAAGGAAAGTCTGATATTAGAGTTCAAGGAGGGGGGTTGGTGCTCCCTTATGGTCCTGTACAGCACTCTCTGTGTGTGTGTGTGCGTGCGTGCTAATGGGGTATGTTCCGGCCCAGAGCTGGAACACCTGAGTTAACTAATTTATTACTTGTGTTAGATCTCCAATAGTTGATTTAGGTGTTTTAGTGCTAGGTATGAACAAAAACCTGCACACTTTGGCTGTCCAGGGATGGTATTGGTGACCTATGCCCACTCACTTATAGGCCTATTTAATTCATGTATTAGTGCTGAACAATGTTTGGTTAACTCGTTGAAAGAGGTGTATGAGGCCCTTGTTGTCCTGCTGACCCCTGCCCTACGACCTATAATGATATCACTATCTGATGGCATACCATAGTCTACCTGAACCCAGTGACACGAGGTCCTCTCCAAACAAACTAATAAATAACCTAATTCTAGGTTGGCTCCACCTCCCCAAACCTCTCTCTCTCCCGGTTTGAAAAGTCCCTCTCTCTGTTTCCCTCCTCCCTCCTTTTTTAAACTCTACTCCATGTCGTATTCCTCCTTTGTGTCCGTCCATTTCTCTCAGTGACGTCTTTTTCTGTATCCCCAGCAATGCCATGGCGATGGGCTCGCCACTGTCACGTCCGGCGCCTCCGCTGTGCTCATCCCTCCGTCCCTTCACCCCTCTCTCGTAAATAACATCCCCTCTTTTTGATATGTCTTTCCTCCTGTTGGAGCCCTTTTTATCATCCTAGATGGCCTCACTTACAGGTGTGAACTAGCTACCTCAACACCTGTGCCTATTTAGTAGTTTGTGTAACTTCTTAGAGGTTTCCCAACATCCAGGTGGGTGGTGCAGTCAGAGGTGTTATGCACGGCGCGCCTCAAAGGGCCAACTGTGGCCAAATTCAATATCTTTCAATTAATTCT
The DNA here is from genome assembly GCF_002021735.2 of Oncorhynchus kisutch. Taxonomy (NCBI): domain Eukaryota; kingdom Metazoa; phylum Chordata; class Actinopteri; order Salmoniformes; family Salmonidae; genus Oncorhynchus; species Oncorhynchus kisutch. The sequence goes on along the minus strand of NC_034175.2, from coordinate 6,521,485 downwards.
GTGTATAAAAAAATATATCTTGGATACTTTTGTCTTACAAAGAAATACAACTGATGGGGCAAGAGTACACATTGGTGGTGGATATTGGCGTGAGTTCCAGTGCTTTGAGCTTTGAAAAAGTGCTATATAAATTCAGCCCTATAGCATTATGATGTAGCTAGTATAACAGGTAGGGCTACGCTGCCACTCCATCCAGATATCTGTACTGTATTGTTATCTCATAGTGTGCTGATCATTATTGGATGGCCAGCTGACCTCATTCCCCCATGGTCGCCCTTGGTAACCACCAACTCTATTGCAAAGCCTTCTCTTAGGTTATTATGGGATGGAAATTGGATCTCTCTCTCTCTCTCTCTCTCTCTCGCTCTCCCTCCCTCCCGTTTTCTCAGCCTGAGTATGAACAAAGCAGTCATATCTGACTTAGACGCTACCATTTACTGTAAAGGCACACCCACCGGAAAGAGAGGTTTCTTCTGAAGCTAGCGTGTTTCTGTGTATGAGAGGTGGTGAAGGGAGCTGAGAATATTATGGGATGGATGTGTTAGAGGGGTGAGCAGCAGATGTGTGGAGGTGGGGACAGTGTGTGGGGCTCTGAATATTATGGGATTGATGCGTTATTAGGCGGTGTGTGTGTGTGTGGGGGGGGGGGGGGTGGCGGTGGCTGTGAAAGGAAAGGGAGGGGATTGTGAGCATTATGGGTTAGAGAGGTTGTCAGGCAGGGGCCTGAGACAGGGAAGCTAGGGGGAGTGTGTGGGTTGAGCGGGTATAGGGGGATAAGAGTGGAATGTGTGTGTGTGGATTGAGTGGGTATAGGGGGATAAGAGTGGAATGTGTGTGGGTTGAGCGGGTATGGGGCATAAGAGTGGAATGTGTGTGTATGCGTGCGTGCGTGTGTTTGTGTGTAGGGTGCTGTGAATACTATGGGATTCAGGTGTTATGAAATGGAAGGGGGGGTGTATGGGTTTGGGGGGGGTAACGGAGCATCCAATCGCAGACAACAGAAAATGGTCTGACATTGGGGCTTGGGGTCATGGTGAGGGGAAATGTTATGAGGTGTGCAGTCAGAAAGGCAGAGAGAGTAATGGCTCACTACACCTGGGCTGGACACACTGGCAGACAGGTGTAGAGAGACAATGGGTTCCCTCCAGGTTTTGTGTGGCAACTCCATTTGAACAATAACAGTCATAACTGGAAGACATACACTTTACAGCTCAACAATAAAAACAATCTGAATTTCAATTGACCATTACCCCAGTAGAAACATAACTAATTAAATCCCACCCAGGCAGAGATCATTCTGGTGTAGGGCCTCTTGCTTCCAGGGCACAGTCAGTGCACTTGACCTGTAGAGGGAGTAGGATCCCAGGCTATTTAGTACAGCACCAGAAGACATATCTACTGGACAGGTTCTTCGTTTTTAAGGATCTGCCTGCCCGCCCGCCCGCCCGCCCCTTTTTGTCTGGATTCCTGTGTGTGTCGTGGGTGTATTTAACCTTCAACAATTGAATTTTCTTCGTCTGCTTATTTCCTCTGGGGTAAAAAGCAGGATATAAACTTTATGGTGGTGCAAAAGCCTGGTTGATATGCCCATAATGTACTACTGATAAATCAATATCAGCGATACAGTAACAAAGTCACAAAATGAACCGTGTTTGGTTTCAGGAACACTGGGCTATGAAGAATTTACTTGCAGAGACCTGAAGGGGATGGTGAAAGAGGGAGGTAAGAAATTCACGCACACACACACACGCGCGCACACACACACACACACACACCAACATGATACCATTCTATTGTCTACCATCTAGAAAATGCCACTCCTTAAGGACAGAGTCCAACCATTCAGAGTGATGCATGACAGTCCATCCATGTAAACACAATGCATCCATCACACATATCCCAGATAACTTGAAACTTATCACTGATTCAGTCCTAACACATTAGAGTATACATCAATCTATCAAATCTAATTGATAGAGCTCTTTTTTACATCTGCAGTTGTCACAAAGTGTTTTAAATGTTTCTGTCTACAGGGCTCCCGAGTGGCGCAGCAGTCTAAGGCACTGCATCTCGGTGCTAGAGGTGTCACTACAGACCCTGGTTTGATTCCAGGCTGTATCACAACAGGCCGTGATTGAGTGATGCATGACAGTCCACAGTCCATCCATGTAAACACAATGCATCCATCACACATATCCCAGATGACTTGATTCTTATTACTGATTCAGTCCTAACACATTAGGGTATAAATCAATCGATCAATTAATCAAATCTAATTGTATATAGCACTTTTTTACATCTGCAGTTGTCACAAGATGCCACAAGATGCCACCACATAAGGGTTACTACAGACCCTGGTTCAATTCCAGGCTGTATCACAACAGGCCGTGATTGGGAGTCCCATAGGGCTGCGCACAATTGCCCAGTGCCGCCCGGGTTAGGGTATGGCTGGGGTAGGCCATCTTTGTAAATAATAATTTGTTCTTAACTGGCTTGCCTATCATCTGTGCATAGTCACTTTAATAACTCTACCTTCATGTACATATTACCTCAACTAACCATTGCCCCCGCACATTGTCGCTGTACTGGTACCCCCCTGTATATAGTCTCGCTATTGTTATTTTACTGCTGCTCTTTAATTACTTGTTACTTTTATTTCTTATTCTTATCCGTATTTTTTTAAAACTGCAATGTTGGTTAGGGGCTCATAAGTAAGCATTTCATTGTAAGGTCTACACCTATTGTATTCGGCGCATGTGACTAATAACATTTTATTTTATTTGATAGTTAAATAAATGTTAAATAAAATACAAAATAAAAACATGCCAATGCGGTCAGGTAGTGTGTTTTCAAACACGGCATCAAAATATTAACATTCCTGGTCATTCAATCTATTGACCATCTGTTGCCCAATTCAAGACTGAATGCATCTGTATATACTTTTGATCTGTGGTTTCCAACCTGTTTCAGCTACTGTAGCACCAGCGGAATTTTGCTCTGCCCGGAGTACCCTTGAAGTACCCCCTTATGTGCATTTTTCCAGTAGGCCTATGGTCTGATGAGTCTTCTTAAGTACCCCCTGTGGATAGGCCAGGTACCCCCAGGAGTCCTAGTACCCCTGGTTGGGAACCACTGCTTTAGATGCTCTTCTATATGGTTGAATTCTCTGTGGCAGTCAATGCAATGTTGACCCTGTTTCACATTCTAGTTTTCTCTATCCTGTCCACAGCACTGCATGCTGTGAGGGCTATGGGGACAATGGACCCCAACTGTACTGTGCCATCCCATAAGTTGTTCTGTTGAGTCCAGAGACAGATGCCTAACATGTGACACAGCAGTCCATCATTGACACAAGCAGTACATGTTTCTGGTATCCCTGTGGGTCCCGAACAATCACATGTGTGTGGCAAACCTGTTGTGTTGATGTGTGTATTTAAGACTAAGCCATGTGTACCATGTACTTCAGTACAGTTGGCCTAGAGTTATTCCCATGCAAGTGTCATAAAGCAGTCTTATACTGTGAGTGCAGTCTGTAAGTAAGTACGCACAGTGGTAGACTAGCCTACGTGTGGGCTTCCATAGGTCTTCTGGGTGCAGTGGAAGACATGCCAGGTGGACAGTCTGTGAATATTATGGTCTGTCACCAGTGGCCTAGAGTTTCCCTGGAGACCATGTGACTGGTATTTTTTCTCCTGTCTTTTTAGGAGTTGTGTTTATTATGGGATGTTGGTGGCCAGAGTATTATGGTCTGTCAGAGAGAGGGCGGGGGGAGGAGTGTATCCATGACAACGGGGTTTCTAAGGGGCTGGGATGAAGGGTGTGTGTTCAGTAGAAATGTATGAGCATGTGTGTGTGTGTGTGTAGAGGGGGGAGGTGCGTGCAAGCTGAGTATTATGGTCTGTCTGTTGCGAGGTAACTATGCAGAGTTGTGTGAGTCCGAGGGAGGGAGGGAGGATTATTCTGGGATGTCTGCCCCCTTTGTGTGTTTGTGAGGATGTTAGCTAAGCTCTGCTAGCCACTGAGGCTGGGGGAGAGAAGGGGGACGGAGAGTGTGCAACCTGTTTTGCAGGGTCATTAACGACATATTTTACTGGATATTGTTGCTCATTAATTTATATTAAAGACTAATACCATTGCTGAGAGACAATTATTACACGAAGGAAACCCATCTCTAACAGGGACTACAGTAAGTTTCTGACAAGTCTTAGGGGTTTCACTTGAACCCTGACTGTAACTGTAAGTTTGCCTAAATTGAGTTTGTATCGCGAGTGGGGCAGTATTCCAGAGAGTACTATAATGCACCTTTCTATTCAATACACGATGATTGACGGGTGTCCATTGCTACAGCTTCCTGTGCGGTGTGGACAGAGGCATGCCAATTGAAAACAAATGTTTTTCGATGTAATAAGATAGTTAACATGTCACACCGTGACCTGTCACTGTAATAAATATGTATTATTATGCGAAAAATACCAATAGGATTGCTAATTCAAGCAAATATATTTTTCTTCTTACAGCGACCCTACCCTCCCCAGGACACCCCCGTTCCATTCTCCACCACCCACACGTCATTTGCCCTCCTCCCTCACAAGATCGGACAGGGTTCGGTGGAGGGATTAGCTCGCTTTTAATTTAAATTAATTCTTATTGAAATATGTCGGGAAGCGAGGACGAGAGGGAAGACTTGGAACCTACCGCACTTGCACATGGTAAGACAGCAATATTTTTCAGAACAGGCTTGCAGGTTGGTAACGTTAGTTAACGTTACATTAGCTAGTTAGCTAGCTGATTTGCTAGCTACTCTAGTCTGGTTACTAGTAGTGACAATTTACATTAGGCAGCCCAGTTCGCTAGCTAGTCTAATGTTTTGCTTCTACGCTAGCTGGCAAACTTGATAGCACGTTAGCTAGCTACCAATAGAGAGTGCGTAAATATTTACACTGTCAATGCATGCGTGTTGTTGTTAGAAGTTGCGTCCACGACCATTTGCTGGCAAAGTCACAGGAGTCATGCCTCTGTTTGGTAGTGAACTGGCAACAGACGTGCAGTGCGTTCTTCATATCAAAATTTATCCAAAACACTGTCAATAAAGCTTGTCTGGAGTTGACAGTTTTAGAATTTTATACAAAACCCTCGGTCATTTATGGATATATTTTTATGAATATAATTATCTCAATCAATTATGCATTTTATTCAATCAATTCCTGTATCCTTTCCATCGGCAGACGAGGAGGAACCAGAAGAGGCTGTGTCTGACGTCGAGGTCCCCACCAAGTCAAAGAAGAAGAAGAAAGCTAAGAAGAGCCGTGAGAGCAGGATCAGCAAGAGACCAAGACCTGTCAGAGAGGTAGGATGGGCATGATCCTTCCTTACATGAAGTATCCTAGTCACTGATATCAGGGATTTCTCCAATGAAGTTGGGAGGGAAGAATGCATTTTGAAGTATAATAATAACAATACAGATAGCCCCTAGCCTTTGACCCTTTTGACCTGTCCTTAGTATACATTTTCAGCATTTGTGAGATTTTTTTCTTCATATTTGCATCTATGTTGACTCATTTTGTTTCCTCTCAGGAGGTGCCAGTCAGCTCACCAGAACCCTTCATAGCAGTAGAGCAAGCAGCGAGGGAGGAGGAAGAGGGAGGAGGAGGTAGAGCCAGGTCAGAAAGCGAGGGAAGTGATTACGCCCCGAGGGGGAAGAAGAAGAAGCGCTCCAGTTCCTCCAAAGACAAGAAGAAGGGAGGAGGGACGAGTGGAGAGAAGGAGAAAGGAGGAGGAGGCTCATCCAGCTCCAAGAGTAAACGCAAAGAACCAGAACTAGAGAAAGATGAGGATGAAGATGATGATGAAGATAGCCAGGTGAGGATGAAGGCTAAGAGGTGGGCAGTGCGGGTGGGGTGAACAAGGGAGACGTTGGAGCTGTTCTCTGTTTGGATTTGAAGCAGCCCCTGCAATCCACTTAATGACGCTGTTGGCACAGTGACCCTGAATGTAATGATACCTAACTCCGCCCCCTCTCCAGGAGCCCAAGAGCTCGACTCAGCTGCTGGAGGACTGGGGCATGAAAGACATCGACCATGTCTTCACTCAGAAGGACTACACCACCATCACCAACTACAAGGCCTTCAGCCAGTTTGTCAGGTTAACATACCTCTCTCACATCTCATGTTTTCTACTTTCTCCTTCTGTTTCCACTGTAGCAGGTTTCAGTACCACTTCGCTTGGATAGCGCAGCTTTTGTGGATCGGGGGAGAAAGTTACTTCATATCTGTGTGTGACTGAGCTAGCTATGACCAGTCTGTAACTGCCCCTACTTCTACCCCGAACTGAAACTAACATAGCAGGCGTAAAAAGAAGCTTGAACGGAGTCCCCACATCTGTTTTTCAGAGCAAATGGAAGTTATGTTGAAAATACTGTATCCCTGAAAACCGCAAACATCCACTTTCTGCCGCGCCCCTGTAGAGTGCCCCAAACTTAACCTCTGCCTCTCCTTTGCCCTCACTTCCCCAGACCCCTCATCGCAGCCAAGAACCCCAAGATCGCTGTGTCCAGGATGATGACTCTGATGATGGCCAAGTGGAGGGAGTTCAGCACCAACAACCCTCTGAAGGTAACACAACCCAATACAAGGCATTGCTATTACATGACATTACATTGCTATAACATGACATTACATTGCTATTACATAACATTACATTGCTATTACATAACATTACATTGCTAATACAATACATTACAAACGTATTTTGACTATGATTGCATGTTCTTTATAGCAACAGTCCTGATTTCCATCCTGCCTTGTCTAACCCTCTGTAGGGCTGTGCCAGTGCCAACGCAGCCCTGGCAGCTGCCAACGTGGCTGCGGCCGTGGAAAGCATGGTGGTGGCAGGGACAGAGGCAGGAGGGGATACAGGGGCGGGGGGTAGTGCTGCTAAAGACTCCCCTCCATCTACACCCGCTTCCGTACCTGTAGCTGTACCCACACCCCCACTCCGCAAGGCCAAGACCAAAGAGGGCAAAGGTGAGGAATAAGTTAAAGGAATGCTGATGGAGGGAGCATGTATAATATTAATGGTTGGGGATTCGTTGTAGAATAAGGGAATAATTGAACTCCATCTTTCTCTGCAGGCCCCAATGCTCGCAGGAGGTCCAAACCCAACCCTAAGCCCGCCCCCAAGCCCAAAGCCAAGAAGGTGGCTCCGCTCAAGATCAAACTGGGAGGCTTCAACAGCAAGAGGAAGAGATCCTCGGTAAGAAAACGTACTTGTCTGAGAATCAACTGATATGCAGTAAGCCTTGCCATACTTCTGTCCCACAGTTCTAGCATTGTATCTTTGTCTCTGTTTCTCTCCCTGTGTTGTCAGAGTGAGGAGGATGAGCTTGACGTGGAGAGTGACTTTGACGACGGGACCTTTGAAGTGTCGGACGGCTCCAACAGCCACAGCAGCCGCTCCAAGAAGAAGGCCAAGACCGCCAAGAAGAAGAAGAAAGGTTGGCATGGAAACACAACTGTCATCTCTTGACCTTTCATTCCATGCAATGGAGGTGTCTACATGCTATAGCTTTGGCTATAGCATGTAGACTAGTGGTCAGTCACATACCTTAGATCAGGAGAGCTATAGGGGATGCAGGCTTTTGTTCCAGTCCAGCACTAACACACTTGATTCAACTAATTGTGTTGCTGATGATCGTGTGATTATAGGAATCAGATGTAGTTGCTCTGGGCTGAAACCAAGGACCTGGCTCTCAGCCAATCCTCTGATAATATTAGATGTTTTTAACAGGACTATCATCATGTACAATCCCCCTCCCTCTTAACTCCTCCTCTTCCCTCCTAACTCCTCCCCCCTAACTCCTCCTCTTCCCATCCCAGTTGAGGAGGATGGTGACGGCTATGAGACAGACCACCAGGACTACTGTGAGGTGTGCCAGCAGGGAGGGGAGATCATCCTGTGTGACACCTGTCCCAGGGCCTACCACATGGTCTGTCTGGACCCTGACATGGAGAAGGCCCCTGAGGGCAAGTGGAGCTGCCCCCACTGTGTAAGTACACAATGTACCCAGTCTGAAATTGGCCCATAGTCCAACCCATGGTTAGGCAGAGTTTACACCATATTGCTTGTATACACTGTATGTATTTTCTCTTTAATGACTAAAGATTGGTGTGATATCCTATTTTTGATGTTGAACTTTTTTTGTCCTGGTCCTTCTCTCTTTCACTCCTCCTATCTTTCTCTCTCCTTCCCCTTGTCCTTCATCACCCCACTCTCGCTTCCCCTCTTCCCATTTCCTCTCAACACCCCCCTCCTCCCTCTCCCTCCTCACTCCGCTTCCTGCACTCTCACTATCCCCTCCACCACACCCTTCCCACATTCTTGTCCCCCCCCCGCTCTCTCCTCCCACTCTCTTTTTGTTCCTCCCTCCCTCCCTGCAGGAGAAAGAGGGGATCCAGTGGGAGGCCAGAGAGGAGCTGTCTGAGGGAGAGGGGGAGGACGAAGAGGTGGGGAGGGATGAGGGATGGGTAGAGGAGGAGGATGACCATCACATAGAGTTCTGCAGGGTGTGTAAGGATGGAGGAGAGCTGCTGTGCTGTGACACCTGTACCTCCTCCTACCACATCCACTGTCTCAACCCCCCCCTCCCCGAGATACCCAACGGGGAATGGATCTGCCCACGCTGCATGGTGAGCCCTGCCACCCTGTGTATGTCTGTGAGAGAGAGAGAGATTCTCAACTTATGGGTGTTGGATGTACATGATTATTAAAGAGAACATGTTCTGTTTTACATGTGTGGGTGGCTACACCTACATCATATGGAATTCTTGATTTGAGTTGAGTCAGCTATACAGCTGCAATTTAACTCTTATTTCCGATCTCTCCTCGTATATGCTGGCATTGTTTTTTAAAATGTATAATGCTGGAAGATTGCAGATATAAATGCAATATGTAGTGTTGACATGATTGACAAAGAAGGTATTTTCTACACAAGATATTTCTTTGTGAATGTATATCTGATTGTTCCTGAATGTCCCTCAGTGCCCAGGCATGAAGGGTAAAGTCCAGAAGGTTCTGACCTGGAAGTGGGGTGAACCTCCACCCCCTACACCTGTGCCCCGCCCCCTGGACCACCCAGCTGAGGCTCCGGACCCTGTCCCATTGGCCGGCCGACCAGAGAGGCAGTTCTTTGTCAAGTGGTGCAACATGTCTTACTGGCACTGTTCCTGGGTTCAAGAGCTACAGGTAACACGCACAACCAGCAATATGCCACTGTAATATGCAGGATAAATTAGGGCTGTGGCGGCCATGACATTTTGTCAGACGGTTATTGTCATGCAAAAGACTGCCGGTCTCATGGTAATTGAACGTTCATTAACATAAACATGTTTAGGGGACAGAATGCGTTCGGACCATCACATAATTGCCATATATATTACTCTTACAGAATTTCCATGTGGGCAAGGATATTGGAAATGTAATCAGTCTACTGGATGATAACTTGTTTTTAACCAGGACAGAAGAATTTATAACTTACTTTTTCCGACATAACGTGGGTACAGCAGATGCCAATATCATATGGGACAATTTTAAATGTGCCTTATGAGGCCATGCAATTCAGTACTCATCTACACTGCTCAAAAAAATAAAGGGAACACTTAAACAACACAATGTAACTCCAAGTCAATCACACTTCTGTGAAATCAAACTTTCCACTTAGGAAGCAACACTGATTGACAATAAATTTCACATGCTGTTGTGCAAATGGAATAGACAACAGGTGGAAATTATAGGCAATTAACAAGACACCCCCAATAAAGGAGTGGTTCTGCAGGTGGTGACCACTTCTCAGTTCCTATGCTTCCTGGCTGATGTTTTGGTCACTTTTGAATGCTGGCGGTGCTTTCACTCTAGTGGTAGCATGAGACGGAGTCTACAACCCACACAAGTTGCTCAGGTAGTGCAGCTTATCCAGGATGGAACATCAATGCGAGCTGTGGCAAGAAGGTTTGCTGTGTCTGTCAGCGTAGTGTCCAGAGCATGGAGGCGCTACCAGGAGACAGGCCAGTACATCAGGAGACGTGGAGGAGGCCGTAGGAGGGCAACAACCCAGCAGCAGGACCGTTATCACCGCCTTTGTGCAAGGAGGAGCAGGAGGAGCACTGCCAGAGCCCTGCAAAATGACCTCCAGTAGGCCACAAATGTGCATGTGTCTGCTCAAACGGTCAGAAACAGACTCCATGAGGGTGGTATGAGGGCCCGACGTCCACAGGTGGGGGTTGTGCTTACAGCCCAACACCGTGCAGGACGTTTGGCATTTGCCAGAGAACACCAAGATTGGCAAATTCGCCACTGGCGCCCTGTGCTCTTCACAGATGAAAGCAGGTTCACACTGAGCACATGTGACAGAGTCTGGAGATGCCGTGGAGAACGTTCTGCTGCCTGCAACATCCTCCAGCATGACCGGTTTGGCGGTGGGTCAGTCATGGTGTGGGGTGGCATTTCTTTGGGGGGCCGCACAGCCCTCCATGTGCTCGCCAGAGGTAGCCTGACTGCCATTAGGTACCGAGATGAGATCCTCAGACCCCCTGTGAGACCATATGCTGGTGCGGTTGGCCCTGGGTTCCTCCTAATGCAAGACAATGCTAGACCTCATGTGGCTGGAGTATGTCAGCAGTTCCTACAAGAGGAAGGCATTGATGCTATGGACTGGCCCGCCCGTTCCCCAGACCTGAATTCAATTGAGCACATCTGGGACATCATGTCTCGCCCCATCCACCAACGCCACGTTGCACCACAGACTGTCCAGGAGTTGGCGGATGCTTTAGTCCAGGTCTGGGAGGAGATCCCTCAGGAGACCATCCGCCACCTCATCAGAAGCATGCCCAGGCGTTGTAGGGAGGTCATACAGGCACGTGATTTCCATTGATCATTTTTGTGTGATTTTGTTGTCAGCACATTCAACTATGTAAAGAAAAAAGTATTTAATAAGAATATTTCATTCATTCAGATCTAGGATGTGTTATTTTAGTGTTCCCTTTATTTTTTTGAGCAGTGTATTAAAAAATAAATCGAACTGGATGGAATATGGGGAAAAATGCACCAAATTATTTTTAGATCTTCAACAAAAAAACTTTTGAAATTTGTTACAAATTGAGTCACTCATGATGTACCGAACAATATTTTGAAAGAGGAACTGAAGTACTTTAAGAATGTGTTCGTTTCAGTCTCCTCCATCTCCACTAATCGAAGCTAATTGTATGGATTTTCCCCCCCAATTAATAATGTAAAATTAACATCTGAACAGAAAAACTCATGTGAAGGCCAAATTACAGAGGAGGAACTTCTTGATGTAATTAAAGCTTTGAAAGGCTGGTCATGGCTCATATCAACACCATTATCCCAGAAACCCTAGACCCACTCCAATTTGCATACCGCCCTAACAGATCCACAGATGATGCAATCTCTATTGCACTTCACACTGCCCTTTCCCACCTGGACAAAAGGAACACCTAGTAAGAAAGCTATTGACTACATTGACTACAGCTCAGCGTTCAACACCATTGTACCCTCAAAGCTCATCACTAAGCTAAGGATCCTGGGAATAAACACCTCACTCTGCAACTGGATCCTGGACTTCCTGACGGGCGGCCCCCAGGTGGTGAGGTTAGGTAGCAACTGGAGGTCGACCGATTCATCGGAATGGCCGATTTAATTAGGGCCGATTTCAAGTTTTCATAACAATCTGAAATCGGTGTTTATTATTTTTGGACGCCAAATTTTTATTTTATTTAATCTTATTTTAACTAGGCAAGTCAGGTAAGAATACATTCTTATTTTCAATGACGTCCTAGGAACGGTGGATTAACTGCCTTGTTCAGGGGCAGAACGACATATTTTGACCCTGTCGGCTCTGGGATTCAATCTTGCAACCTTACGGTTAACTAGTCCAACGCTATAACCACCTGCCTCTCATTGCACTCCATGAGGATCCTGCCTGTTACGCGAATGCAGTAGAAGCCAAGGTAAGTTGCTAGCTAGCATTAAACTTATCTTATAAAAAACAATCAATCAATCATAATCACTAGTTAACTACACATGGTTGATGATATTACTAGTTTATTTAGCGTGTCCTGCGTTGCATATAATCGATGCAACGCTGGGGGATGATTTAACAAAAGCGCATTTGCGAAAAAAGCACAAAATACCTAACCATAAACACCAATGCCTTTCTTAAAATCAATACACAGAAGTATATATTTTTAAACCTGCATATTTAGCTAAAAGAAATCCAGGTTAGCAAGCAGTATTAACCAGGTGAAATTGTGTCACTTCTCTTGTGCTCATTGCATTCAGAGTCAGAGTATATGCAACAGTTTGGGCAGCCTGGCTCACTGCCAACTAATTTGCTTGAATTTGACGTAATTATGACATAACATTGAAGGTTGTACAATGTAATAAGAATATTTAGACTTAGGGATGCCACCTGTTAGATAAAATACCGAACGGTTCCGTATTTCACTGAAATAATAAATGTTTTGTTTTCGAAATGATAGTTTCCGTATTTGACCATATTAATGACCAAAGGCTCGTATTTCTGTGTGTTATGTTATAATTAAGTCTGATTTGATAGAGCAGTCTGAGCGATGGTAGGCAGCAGCAGGCTTGTAAGCATTCATTCAAACAGCACTTTCGTGTGTTTTGCCAGCAGCTCTTCGCAAGCACAGGGCTGTTTATGACTTCAAGCCTATCAGCCTAATGGCTGGTGTAACCGATGTGAAATGGCTAACTAGTTAGCGGGGTGTGCGCTAATAGCGTTTCAAACGTCACTCGCTCTGACACTTCGAGTACTTTCTCCCCTTGCTCCGCTTTTGTGGAGCGATGGGTAACGCTGCTTCGAGAGTGGCTGTTGTTGATGTGTTCCTGGTTCGAGCCCAGGTAGGGGCGAGGAGAGGGACGGAAGCTATACTGTTACACTGGCAATACTAAAGTGCCTATAAGAACATCCAATAGTCACAGGTATATGAAATACAAATGGTATAGAGAGAAATAGTCCTATCAATACTATATTAACTACAACCTAAAACCTCTTACCTTGGAATATTGAAGTCTCATGTTAAAAGGAACCACCAGCTTTCATATGTTTTCATGTTCTGAGCAAGGAACTCAAACGTTAGCTTTTTTACATGGCACATATTGCACTTAAACCAAATGGAACATGTTTCATTATTTATTTGAGGCTAAATGGATTTTTATTGATGTATTATTTTAAGTTAAAATAAGTGTTCATTCAGTATTGTTGTAATTGTCATTATTACAAATACATTTTTAAAAAATGGACCGATTAATCGGTATCGGATTTTTGTGGTCCTCCAATAATCGGTATTGGTATCGGCGTTGAATAATCATAATCGGTCGACCTCTAGTAGCAACACATCTGCCACGCTGATCCTCAACACTGGAGCCCCTCAGGGGTGCGGGCTCAGTCCCCTCCTGTACTCCCTTTTCACCCACGACTGCATGGCCAGGCACGACTCCGCAACACCATCATTAAGTTCGCAGACGACACATCAGTGGTAGGCCTGATCACCGACAACGATGAGACAGCCTATAGGGAGGAGGTCAGAGACCTGGCTGGGTGGTGCCAGAATAACAACCTATCCCTCAACGTAACAAGACTAAGGAGATGATTGTGGACTACAGGAAAAGGAGGACCGAGCATGCCCCCATTCTTATCGACAGGGGCTGTAGTGGAGCAGGTTGAGAGCTTCAAGTTCCTTGATGTCCACTTCACCAACAAACTAGAATGGTCCAAACACCAAGACAGTTGTGAAAAGGGCACGACAAACTCCTATTCCCCCTCAGGAAACATTTTTTTTTGGCATGAGTCCTCAGATCCTCAAAGGCTTCTACAGCTGCAACATCGAGAGCATGGTTGCATCACTGCCTGGTACGGCAATTGCTCGGGCTCCGACATCAAGGTACTACAGAGGGTAGTGGGTACGGCCCAGTACATCACTGGGGCAAAGCTGCCTGCCATCCAGGACCTCTACACCAGGCGCTCTCAAAGAAAGGCCCTAAAAATGGCCAAAGACCCCAGCCACGCCTGTCATAGACTGTTCTCTACTACCGCATGGCAAGCGGTGCCGGAGTGCCAAGTCTAGGACAAAAAGGCTTCTCAACGGTTTTTTACCCACAATCCATAAGACTCCTGAACAGGTAATCAAATGGCTACAAGGACTACTTGCATTGTGTGCCCCCCCAACCCCTCTTTTACACTGCTGCTACTCTCTGTTTATTATATATGCATAGTCACTTTGACTATACATTCATGTACAAACTACCTCAGTTGGCCCCGACCAACCAGTGCCCCAGCACATTGCCTAACCGGGCTATCTGCAGTGTGTCCCACCACCCACCACCCGCCAACCCCTCTTTTACGCTACTGCTACTCTCTGTTTATCATACATGCATAGTCACTTTAACCATATCTACATGTACATACTACCTCAATCAGCCCGACTAACCAGTGCCTGTATATAGCCTCGCTACTGTTATAGCCTCGCTACTGTATATAGCTTCTGTTTTTTTTCATTGTCTTTTACTTTTGTTTTTATTTCTTTACTTACCTATGGTTCACCTAATACCTTTTTTGCACTGATGGTTAGAGCCGGTAAGTAAGCAGTTCACTGTAATGTCTGTAATGTCTACCTGTTGTATTTGGCGCACGTGACAAATAAACTTTGATTTGATTTAAGTCCGGGAAAACTCCAGGGCTGGATGGCATACCAGTGGAAGTATACCAAACTTTTTTATATCCTCAGAGGACCGTTATTAGCATGTTTTAACCACTCATATTTAAACGGTAGATTATCAGACATGCAACAAGAAGGTCTGATTTCATTATTACTGAAACATGATCCAAGTGGTGTATATATAAAGATCCAGTCCATTTAAAAAAAAATGGAGCCTCTTACACTTCAGTGTTGTGATACAAATTTCTAGCTACAGTTGAAGTTGGAAGTTTACATACACCTTAGCCAAATACATTTAAACTCAGTTTTTCACAATTTTTGACATTTAATCCTTGTAAAAATTCCCTGTCTTAGGTCAGTTAGGATCACCACTTTATTTTAAGAATGTGAAATGTCAGAATAATAGTAGAGAGGATTATTTATTTCAGCTTTTCTTTCTTTCATCACATTCCCAGTGGGTCAGAAGTGTACATACACTCAGTTAGTATTTGGTAGCATTGTCTTTAAATTGTTTAACTTGAATCAAATGTTTTGGGTAGCCTTCCACAAGCTTCCCACAATAAGTTGGGTGAATTTTGGCCCATTCCTCCTGACAGAGCTGGTGTAGCTGAGTCAGGCTTGTAGGCCTCCTTGCTCACACACACTTTTTCAGTTCTGCCCACAAATGTTCTATAGGATTGAGGTCAGGGCTTTGTGATGGCCACTCCAATACCTTGACTTTGAATGTCCTTAAGCCATTTTGCCACAACTTTGGAAGTATGCGTGTTGTCATTGTCCATTTAGAAGACCATTTGCGACCAAGCTTTAACTTCCTGACTGTTGTCTTGAGATGTCGCTTCAATATATCCACATAATTTCCCATCCTCATGATGCTATCTATTTTGTGAAGTGCACCAGTCCCTCCTGCAGCAACGCCCCCCACAACATGATGCTCCCACCCCCGTGCTTCACGGTTGGGATGTTGTTCTTCGGCTTGCACAGCCAAAGGAGGGAGACGAGAAGCGAGGTGGACACAGGCGCTCCCAAAGAAGGTTATCCAGACGGATGGCCATTGAGACACCAGCGCCCAAGGATATGTTGTCATCCCGACATGCCAACTCCATCTGAACCTCCTCGCGCGGTCCACTGCGGAATAGAGTACGGAGCGCCAGCTCATTACATCTACTGGAGGCTGCCACATTCTGAAAGGTGAGGGCACATTCCGCAGTGGTCTGGGCACCCTGCTGGAGTTGGAACAGTTGCTCACCTCCCTCTCTGCCCGCTGGAGGTTGGTCAAAGACCGCCCTGAACAGAGCCATGAACCTCTCATAGTAACCTAGCTCCTCCTCTCCTCTCTCCCAGAGGGCCGTAGCCCACTCCAGAGCCCTTGCGGTCAGCAGGGAAATAACCGAGAGCAACCTTGGGCCTCTCGATGATGGGGGATCCCGTCTGATAGGCGAAATAGAGGAAGCACTGGAGTAGGAAGCCACTGCATTTCGATAAAGTTCCGTCATACTTCTCCAGAAGGGATAGTCGGGCATTGCTGACCTGGGTGGATGGCTGGGTAGGCTGGGGGACTGGCTCACTGTGATGATCCGTGGTAGGAGGCCCTTTGATAGGGGTATGGAGAACCTCGCTGGTGGTGTCGAGGCAGTGTAGAATGCGGAGGATCTCCCTCATGGTCGTATCCAGGTGCGCCAGTTGGTCGTGGTGTTGGTGGATTAGATGACCCTGTTCATTGACCATCTGGAAGAAGGTTTTATCTTCTGCCGCGTCCGTATTGTGAGGTGGTATTCTGTAACGTATATGCCTGGAGTCAGGAAACAGGTGCAGAAGGTGAGTTTAATAATACAATTTTATTGGTCACATACACATGGTTAGCAGATGTTAATGCGAGTGTAGTGAAATGCTTGTGCTTCTAGTTCCGGCAGTGCAGTAATATCTAAGTAATGTAACAATTCCCCAACTACCTAAGAATATGCACATTTAAATATATGGCTGAGCGATGGCCGAGGGGCATAGGCGAGATGCAATAGATGGTATAAGGTACACTATATACATATGAGATGAGTAATGTAAGATATGTTAACATTATTAAAGTGGCATTTATTAAAGTGGCCAGTGATTTGAGTCTGTAGGCAGCAGCCTTTCTGAGTTAGTGATTGCTGTTTAGCAGTCTGATGGCCTTGAGATAGAAGCTGTTTTTCAGTCGCTCGGTCCCAGCTTTGATGCACCTGTACTGACCTCGCCTTCTGGATGGTAGCGGGGTGAACAGGCAGTGGCTCGGGTGGTTGTTGTTCTTGATGATCTTTTTGGCCTTCCTGTGACATTGGGTGCTGTAGGTGTCTTGAAGGGCAGGTAGTTTGCCCCCGGTGTTGCGTTGTGCATACCACACCACCCTCTGGAGAGCCTTGCGGTTGAAGGCGGTGCAGTTGCTGTACCAGGCGGTGATACAGCCCGACAAGATTCTCTCGATTGTGCATCTGTAAAAGTTTGTGTGGGTTTTAGGTGACAAACCAAATTTCTTCAGCCTCCTGAGGTTGAAGTGGCGCTGTTGCGCCTTCTTCACCACACTGTCTGTGTGGGTGGACCATTTCAGTTTGTCTGTGATGTGTATGCCGAGGAACTTAACTTTCCACCTTCTCCACTACTGTCCCTTCGATGTGGATAGGGGGGTGCTCCCTCTGCTGTTTCCTGAAGTCCACGATCATCTACTTTGTTTTGTTGACATTGAGTGAGAGGTTGTTTTCCTGACACCAAACTCCGAGTGCCATTACCATCTCCCTGTAAGCTGTCTCGTCCTTACAAACTCACTCACAGAGTCAGTGTATAGATCAATGTTATTCTCTGAGGCTGCACGGATCATTTCCCAGTCCGCGTGATCAAAACAATCTTGAAGCGTGGATTCCGATTGGTCAGACCAGCGTTGAATGGTTCTAGTCACGGGTACATCCTGTTTGAGTTTCTGCCTTTAAGACGGTTGGAGCAAGATGGAGTCGTGATTGCCGAAGGGAGGGCCTTGTATGCATTGCGGAAGTTAGAGTAGTAGTGATCGAGTGTATTGTCCGCACGAGTGCTGCAATCAATATGCTGATAGAATTTAGGTAGCATTGTTCTCAAATTTGCTTTGTTAAAATCCAGAGTCACAATAAATGCAGCCTCCAAGATATATGGTTTCCAGTTGACATAGAGCCCAATGAAGTTCCTTGAGGGCCGTCGCATTGTCTGCTTGAGGGGGTATTATACACAGCTGTGATGAAAACTGACGAGAATTCTCTTGGGAGATAATATGGCCAGCATTTGATTGTAAGGAATTCTAGGTTGGGTTAGCAGAAGGACTTGAGTTCCTGTATGTTGTTATGATTACACCATGAGTTGTTAATCATGAAGCATACAGTCGTGGCCAATAGTTTTGAGAATGACACATTCATTAAAACAAAGTTTGCTGCTTCAGTGTCTTTAGATAGTTTTGGCAGATGTTAATATGGAATACTGAAGTATAGTTACAAGCATTTCATAAGTTTCAAAGGCTTTTATTGACAATTACATGATGTTGATGCAAAGAGTCAATATTTGCAGTGTTGACCCTTTTTCAAGACCTCTGCAATCTGCCCTGGCATGCTGTCAATTAACTTATGGGCCACATCCTGACTGATGGCAGCCCATTCTTGCGTAATCAATGCTTGGAGTTTGTCAGAATTTGTGGGTTTTTGTTTGTCCACCCGCCAATTGAGGATTGACCACAAGTTCTCAATGGGATTAAGGTCTGGGGAGTTTCCTGGCCATGGACCCAAAATATCTACGTTTTGTTCCCCGAGCCACTTAGTTATCACTTTTGCCTTATGGCAAGGTGCTCCATCATGCTGGAAAAGGCATTGTTTGTCACCAAACTGTTCCTGGATGGTTGGGAGAAGTTTCTCTCGGAGGATGTGTTGATACCATTCTTTATTCATGGCTGTGGTGTTAGGCAAAATTGTGAGTGAGCCCACTCCCTTGGCTGAGAAGTAACCCCACACATGAATGGTCTCAAGATGCTTTACTGTTGGCATGACACAGGACTGATGGTAGCTCTCACTCTGTCTTCTCCGGACAAGATGCCCCAAACAATCGGAAAGGGGATTCATCAGAGAAAATGACTTTACCCCAGTCCTCAGCAGTCCAATCCCTGTAACTTTTGCAGAATATCAGTCTGTCCCTGATGTTTTTCCTGGAGAGAAGTGGCTTCTTTGCTGCCCTTCTTGACACCAGGCCATCCTCCAAAAGTCTTGCACTCACACCTGCCTGCTGCCATTCCTGAGCAAGCTCTCTACTGGTGGTGCCCCAGTCCCCAGCTGAATCAACTTTAGGAGACGGTCCTGGCGCTTGCTGGACTTTCTTGGGCGCCCTGAAGCCTTCCTCACAACAATTGAACTGCTCTCCTTGAAGTTCTTGATGATCGTGCAATCTTACATGGAACCCAAACTGGCTGCGCGCTTGCGCTATCGTGCATACATATATATTTGTCCCTCTACACCAAACGCGATCACGACACGCAGGTTAAAATATCAAAACAAACTCTGAACCAATGACATTAATTTGGGGACAGGTCGGAGAGCATTAAACACGTATGGCATTTTAGCTAGTTAGCTTGCACTTGCTAGCTAATTTGGCCTATTTAGCTAGCTTGCTGTTGCTAGCTAATTTGTCCTGGGGTATAAACATTGAGTTGTTATTTTACCTGAAATGCACAAGAACCTCTACTCTGACAATTAATCCACACATAAAACGTCCAACCAAATCGTTTCTAGTCATCTCTCCTCCTTCCAGGCTTTTTCATCTTTTAACTTATTTGGTGATCCATCTAAACTTTCATAGTATTACCACGACAACCGGCAACAAAGTTCGTCTTTCAATCACCCATGTGGGTATAACTAATGAGGAGATGGCACGTACCTGCTTCTATAAACCAATGAGGAGATGGGAGAGGCAGGACTTTCAGCGCGATCTGCGTCAGAAATAGGAATTACTTCTATTTTAGCCCTTGGCATTGCAGACGCACGTTGGCGCGCGTAGTGTGGGTGCAAAAATTGAATAACATGAATTTCTCCATTTTATTTTGGCGGCCAACGCGACGTGACCGGTCTGGTCAGCATGTTACTGGCAGCAATAGCCCTTTTTGTACAAAGCTATGATGACGGCACGTGTTTCCTTGCAGGTAACCATGGTTGAAAGAGGAAGAACAATGATTCCAAGCACTACCCTCCTTTTGAAGCTTCCAGTCTGTTATTCGAACTCAATCAGCACGACAGCCTTGTCAACACTCACACCTGTGTTAACGAGAGAATCACTGACATGATGTCAGCTGGTCCTTTTGTGGCAGGGCGGAAATGCAGTGGAAATGTTTTTGGGGGATTCAGTTCATTTGCATGGCAAAGAGGGACTTTGCAATTCATCTGATCACTCTTCATAACATTCTGGAGTATATGCAAATTGCCATCATACAAACTCAGGCAGCAGACTTTGTGAAAATTTATATTTGTGTCATTCTCAAAACTTTTGGCCACGACTGTACACCCCGCCCTTCTTCTTCCCAGAGAGGTGTTTATCTCTGTCAGTGCGATGCATGAAGATGCCCGGTGGCTGAACCGACTCCGACAACGTATCCCAAGAGAGCCATGTTTCTGTGAAACAGAGGATGTTACAGTCTTTGATGTCTCTCTGGAAGGCAATTTCGTCTACCTTGTTGTCCAGAGACTGGACATTGGTGAGTAGTATACTCGGAAGCGGTGGGCGGTGTGCACGCCTACAGAGCCTGACCAGGAGGCCGGTCCTATTGCCTCTTCTGCGGCGACATTGTTTTGGGTCGGCTGCTGGGATTAGATCCACTGTCCCGGGTGGTGAACAAAGGATCCGCTTCGGGAAAGTCTAATTCCTGGTCGTAATGTTGGTAAGTTGACGTCGCTCTTAAATCCAATAGTTCTTCCTGGCTGTATGCAGTAACACTTTAGATTTTCTGGGCTAACAATGTAAGAAATAATACAGAAAAAAACTAAATATTGCATAGTTTCCTAGGACTCGAAGCAAGGCGACCATCTCTGTCAGCGCCATCTTCATGAAAAAATACAAAAGAACAAACATGAGAAGCATTCTGAACATGAGAGAGAACAATACCACCTAATGACTGATGACAACTGAGGGCGAAATAAAGGGGGCGTAATCAATGTGTGTGTGTAATGATGGGGAACAGGTGTGCGTAATATAATAGCCAGTTCCGATGGTTAGTAGACCGGTGACGTTGAACGCTGTAGGGAGCAGGAGTATGTGTGACAATATGCTTAAGTCCCGTGCCATTATTTTATTTTACTTGATTTTATAGTAAGAAGAATATGATTGATAATAGCTGAATAAAATAGAAAGGATATTTGTCCCATTGCGGAGCATATGAAGTGGCTATGTTGAGCGTAAAAGTGATCACTTGAAACGGGTCATATGTGCTAGATTTAATAGTTATTTGGCAACTTTAGTTGTGAGTGATACAAAACATAGAATGTCTTAGAAATCAGGCTGCTTCGGTTTTATAGCGAAACATGTGCTTAATATGAGCAGCTGAGAAAGAAATATAAGAACACTTATTTCACTCAACGCGGCAGGTAGCCTACTGGTTAGAGTGTTGGGTCAGTAACCGAAAGGTTTGCTGGATCGAATCCCCGAGCTGACAAGGTAAAAATCTGTCATTCTGCCCCTGAACAAGGCAGTTAACCCACTGTTCCCCGGTAGGCGGTCATTGTAAATATGAATTTGTTCTTAACTGACTTGCCTAGTTAAATAAAGGTTAAATAAAACATTTAAAAAGAATAATAATGCAGTCCACACTCAAAGGCAATTACTCAAATTTATTAGGCTAGATTGATTATGTACCAAAGACATCTTAAATCAGTTTTGTTTTATGTTTAATATGCGGTAGTAAATGTATTGTAAAGACACAATCATCATTTTAATTCATTTTTTTCCCAGCTTGGGGTAATAAGCCTATGCATAAACTCAAATATGCGTTTGGTTGTTTTGAATTACTCATCATCTGAGAAAGCACTGTCCATTTTGTTATGTTAGGCTTTGAAACAACATCCACAACAACCATGTTTTATACTATTTCAACCTGCTGTTAAAACTTGTTTCTTCACATTGATCATCACAGTGAGGTGAGTTTTGATGATTTGTTTGATGTGATTTTCTATAGCATTTGCATTGATGTCAGAGTGGTTAGAGGGACAGTAGAGCCCTGAGTACCAGACCATTAGGACCTGATGGAGGGACAATAGAGCCCTGAGTACCAGACCATTAGGACCTCATGGAGGGCCAATAAATCCCTGAGTATCAGGCCATTAGGACCTGATGGAGGGACAATAGAGCCCTGAGTACCAGGCCATTAGAACCTGATGGAGGGACAATAAGGCCCTGAGTACCAGGCCATTAGGACCTGATGGAGGGACAATAGAGCCCTGAGTACCAGGCCATTAGGAGCTGATGGTAGTTAGTAAATTGGGTACTACCAAAGCATGTCCGGAGTGCATAAAAGGAGATTACTGTAACTCAACGGTCTCGTGGAATTTTACTGCCGTCATGACTGCTGGTGTGGCGGTAATACGGTCACCGCAACAGCCCTAGGCTCTTTGTCTTCATCCTTATGTACTAAATAGAGAGTAGACTCCTCTTTTACCCTCTTCACTCTTTTCCCTCCCTCCCTACCTCCCTCCCTCCAGTTGGAGCTGAACTGCCAGGTGATGTTCCGTAACTACCAGAGGAAGACAGACATGGACGAGCCCCCGCTGGTGGACTTCGGAGGGGAGGGGGACGATGACAAGAGTACTAAGAGGAAGAACAAGGACCCCCTGTATGTTCACATGGAGGAGGAGTTCTACCGTTACGGAGTCAAGATGGAGTGGCTCATGATCCACCGCATCCTCAACCACAGGTAGCGCACACACAGGCACCTGGGATACACACACTAACACACACACGCACACACCTGGGATACACACACTAACATGCACACCTGGGATACACACGCTAACACACGCACACCTGGGATACACACGCTAACACGCACACCTGGGATACACACGCTAACACGCACACCTGGGATACACACGCTAACTAACACACACACCTGGGATACACACGCTAACACACACACACACCTGGGATACACACGCTAACACACACACGCACCTGGGATACACACGCTAACACACACACACACCTGGGATACACACGCTAACACACACACACACCTGGGATACACACGCTAACACACACACACACCTGGGATACACACGCTAACACACACACACACACACCTGGGATACACACGCTAACACACACACACCTGGGATACACACACACCTGGGATACACACGCTAACACACACACACCTGGGATACACACGCTAACACACACACACCTGGGATACACACGCTAACACACACACACCTGGGATACACACGCTAACACACACACACCTGGGATACACACGCTAACACACACCTGGGATACACACGCTAACACACACCTGGGATACACACGCTAACACACACACACCTGGGATACACACGCTAACACACACACACACACACACACACAGGCGTGTCAAAGTCAGTTCTGTAAAGGAAAAGGCTGTTTATTTGTTGTAAAAATGGCAATAGTTTGTTTAACACCTCTGTATCCTATTTGTATCAATACAGATGTAAACCATAATATCATCATTCTCCTTCCCCTCCTCTCTCCAGTGTGGATAAGAGGAACAACGTGCACTACCTAATCAAGTGGAGGGATCTGGCCTACGACCAGGCCTCCTGGGAGAGTGAGGAGATGGACATCCCAGAGTATGACCAATACAAGCAGACCTACTGGAACCACAGGTGCACACACACACACACAAACATGCACATACTCACCATTGCATGCACACACAACTCTGACAACTCTGCCTATAGCAACCTAGAGTAACCTGAAGCAATAATCTAATCCTCTTCATGTCTTTCATATTTCTCTACCTTCCCCCTCTTCCATCTCTCTCTCTCAGAGAGTTGATGTTGGGAGATGAGGGCAGGCCTGGTAAGAAGCTGAAGAAGATAGCTAAAGTGAAGAAGACTGAGAAACCCCCTGCTAACCCTGTGGTGGATGTAAGTACGGGCACTTCCTTGTTCCTTTTCATGTGAATCGTCCAAATCTCCAGTTCACATTGATTCATGATTCTGTGATGTAATTGAAGATGTTTATCTTCCACTTCCCCTCCAGCCCACCATCAAGTTTGACCATCAGCCAGACTATCTGGACACTACAGGAGGAACGCTGCACCCCTACCAGCTGGAGGGTCTCAACTGGCTACGTTTCTCCTGGGCTCAGGCCACTGACACTATACTGGCTGATGAGATGGGTCTAGGCAAGACTGTCCAGACCGCTGTCTTCCTCTACTCACTCTACAAAGAGGTGTGTTGGTAGGGTCTGTATTGGGGTCTGTGTGTGCTGGATAGGCAAAAGGATGTGGTCATCTGATTCCACAGCGATGTGTTTCAGAGTGTGTGTGTGTATGTACGTTTGTGTCTCTCGTCCAGTCTGCCTTCCCTTGTCAATAATTTCAGTAGGGGTACTGCCAAACCCTGGACAAAAAATAAAACCGCCCATCAAAGGGAACTAGTCCAAAAAGATGGACTCTGTCCTAAAGGCAGGCTGGGACAAATACAAGCAAAGTCCACCCAGTCTTATCAGAATGCTAGGTTGAGTTATTACCCTACTGCTAAATACCTAGCGACGTGAATGATCAGTCCAATGTTAGGGGATAAGGGCAGAGCATCTAAATCAGACTTAGGCACTTCTCTTTTCTGATTCACCTGAAGTGTTTTACTCACTCACCTATTAACCCCTGATCTTCCACCTCTCCAGGGTCATTCAAAGGGCCCGTTCCTGGTGAGCGCCCCCCTGTCCACCATCATTAACTGGGAGAGAGAGTTTGAGTTGTGGGCCCCGGACATGTACGTGGTGACCTACGTAGGAGACAAGGACAGCAGAGCCGTCATCAGAGAAAACGAGTTCTCCTTCGAGGGCAATGCCATCCGAGGGGGCAAGAAGGCCTCTAAGATGAAGGTGAGAGACGAATGGGATGGGAGGATGGGGAGACTGATCATGTCATGTCATGTTTGTTGTTGTTGTTGATTTTTTTCTCATTGTATCTTTATTGTTACCTCCTAATCCTCTGCCCCCTCCCTCTCGCTCTGTCCCCCTGCAGAAAGACTCATCGGTGAAGTTCCATGTCCTGCTGACATCCTATGAGCTGATCACTATAGACCAGGCTGTGCTGGGCTCCATAGACTGGGCCTGTCTGGTGGTGGATGAGGCACACAGGCTGAAGAACAACCAGTCAAAGGTCAGACACACACCAGTACAATAACCATTATAGTCATAACCAGTACAATAACCATTATAGTCTTAACCAGTACCATGACCATTTCTGCCATAACCATTAGTCATAACCAGTACCATAACCATTATAGTCATAACCAGTACCATAACCATTATAGTCATAACCAGTACCATAACCATTATAGTCATAACCAGTACCATAACCATTATAGTCATAACTAGTACCATAACCATTATAGTCTTAACCAGTACCATAACCATTATAGTCATAACCAGTACCATAACCATTATAGTCATAACCAGTACCATAACCATTATAGTCATAACCAGTACCATAACCATTATAGTCATAACCAGTACCATAACCATTATAGTCATAGCCATTATAGTCATAACCATTATAGTCAGCCATTATAGTCATTACCAGTACCATAACCATTATAGTCATAACCAGTACCATAAACATTATAGTCATAACCATTATAGCCATAAACATTATAGTCATAACCAGTACCATAAACATTATAGTCATAACCAGTACCATAACCATTATAGTCATAACCAGTACCATAACCATTATAGTCATAACCAGTACCATAACCATTATTGTCATAACCAGTACCATAACCATTATAGTCATAACCAGTACCATAACCATTATAGTCATAACCAGTACCATAACCATTATAGTCATAACCAGTACCATAAACATTATAGTCATAACCATTATAGCCATAAACATTATAGTCATAACCAGTACCATAAACATTATAGTCATAACCAGTACCATAACCATTATAGTCATAACCAGTACCATAACCATTATAGTCATAACCAGTACCATAACCATTATTGTCATAACCAGTACCATAACCATTATAGTCATAACCAGTACCATAACCATTATAGTCATAACCAGTACCATAACCATTATAGTCATAACCAGTACCATAACCATTGTAGACATAACCAGCTTCTCCCAAAGTGTTGTCTTGACTATGTGCTTAGGGTTGTTGTCCTGTTGTAAGGTGAACCTTTGCCCCACTCTGAGTGCTCTGAAGCAGGTTTTCATCAAGGATCTCTCTGCACTTTGCTCCGTTCATCTTTCCCTCCATCCTGAATAGTGTCCCAGTCCCTGCCGCTGATAAACGGGATTGTGCCAGGTTTCCTCCAGACGTGACGCTTGGCATTCAGTCCAAAGAGTTCAATAATGGTTTCATCAAACCAGAGCATCTTGTTTCTCATGGTCTGAGAGTCTTTAGGTGGCTTTTTGGCAAACTTCAAGTGGGCTGTCATGTGCTTTTTACTGAGGAGTGGCTTCCGTCTGGCCACTACCGTGAAGGCCTGATTGGTGGAGTGCTGCAGATATTATTGTCCTTCTGAAAGGTTCTGCCATCTCCACAGAGGAACTCTGGAGCTCTGTCAGAGTGACCACCTGGTTCTTGGTCACCTCCCTGATCAAGGCCCTTCTCCCCTGACTGCTCAGTTTAGCCTGGCAGCCAGCTCTAGGAAGAGTCTTAGTGGTTCCAAACTTCTTACATTTAAGAATGATGGAGGCCACTGTGTTCTTGGGGACCTTCAATGATGCAGACGTTTTTTGGTACCCTTCCCCAGATCTGTACCGTGACGCAATCCTGTCTTGGAGCTCTACGGACAATTCCTTCGACCTCACGGCTTCGTTTTTGTTCTGACATGCACTGTCAACTGTGGGACTTTATATAGGCAGGTGTGTGCCTTTCCAAATCATGTCCAATCAATTGAATTTACCACAGGTGGACTCCAATCAAGTTGTAGAAACATCTCAAGAATGATCAATGGAAACAGGATGCACCTGAGCTCAATTTCGAGACTCATAGCAAGGGTCTGAATACATATGTAAATAAGGTATTTTTGTTTTTATTTTTAATGTGTAAACCTTTCTAAAAACCTGTTTTCACTTTGTCATTATCGGGTATTGTGTGTAGATTAGTGGGATAAAAAAAATAATTTAATACATTTTAGAATAAGGCTGTAATGTAACAAAATGTGGAAAAAGTCACGGGCTCTGTTTACTTTTCGAATGCACTGTAACCAGTACCATAACCATTAGAGTCATAACCAGTACCATAACCATTAGAGTCATAACCAGTACCATAACCATTATAGTCATAACCAGTACCATAACCATTATAGTCATAACCAGTACCATAACCATTAGAGACATAACCATTAGAGTCATAACCAGTACCATAACCATTAGTCATAACCAGTACCATAACCATTATAGTCATAACCAGTACCATAAACATTAGTCATAACCAGTACCATAACCATTATAGTCATAACCAGTACCATAACCATTAGAGTCATAACCAGTACCATAACCATTAGAGACATAAACAGTACCATAACCATTATAGTCATAACCAGTACCATAACCATTGTAGTCATAACCAGTACCATAACCATTGTTGTCATAACCAGTACCATAACCATTAGTCATAACCAGTACCATGACCATTATATACATAACCATTAGTCATAAACAGTACCATAACCATTATAGTCATAATCAGTACCATAACCATTATAGTCTTAACCAGTACCATAACCATTATAGTCATAACCAGTACCATAACCATTGTAGTCAAAACTAGTACCATAACCATTATAGTCATAACCAGTACCATAACCATTATTGTCATAACCAGTACCATAACCATTATAGTCATAACCAGTACCATAACAATTGTTGTCATAACCAGTACCATAACCATTAGTCATAACCAGTACCATGACCATTATATACATAACCATTAGTCATAAACAGTACCATAACCATTATAGTCATAACCAGTACCATAACCATTATAGTCAAAACTAGTACCATAACCATTATAGTCATAACCAGTACCATAACCATTATATTCATAACCAGTACCATAACCATTATAGTCAAAACTAGTACCATAACCATTATAGTCATAACCAGTACCATAACCATTATAGTCATAACCAGTATCATAACCATTATAGTCATAACCAGTATCATAACCATTGTAGTCATAACCAGTACCATAACCATTATTTGTATAACCATTACCATAATCATTATAGTCATATTCAGTATCATAACCATTATTTGTATAACCAGTACCATAACCATTATAGTCATAACCAGTATCATAACCATTATAGTCATAACCAGTATCATAACCATTATAGCCATAAACATTATAGTCATAACCAGTACCATAACCATTATAGTCATAACCAGTACCATAACCATTATAGTCAAAACTAGTACCATAACCATTATAGTCATAACCAGTACCATAACCATTATATTCATAACCAGTACCATAACCATTATAGTCAAAACGAGTACCATAACCATTATAGTCATAACCAGTACCATAACCATTATAGTCATAACCAGTACCATAACCATTATAGTCATAACCAGTATCATAACCATTCTTTTTATAACCAGTACCATAACCATTATAGTCATAACCATTATAGTCATAACCAGTATAGTCATAACCAGTACCATAACCATTATAGTCATAACCAGTATCATAACCATTATTTTTATAACCAGTACCATAACCATTATAGTCATAACCAGTACCATAACCATTATATTCATAACCAGTACCATAACCATTATAGTCAAAACGAGTACCATAACCATTATAGTCATAACCAGTACCATAACCATTATAGTCATAACCAGTACCATAACCATTATAGTCATAACCAGTATCATAACCATTCTTTTTATAACCAGTACCATAACCATTATAGTCATAACCATTATAGTCATAACCAGTATAGTCATAACCAGTACCATAACCATTATAGTCATAACCAGTATCATAACCATTATTTTTATAACCAGTACCATAACCATTATAGTCATAACCAGTACCATAACCATTATAGTCATAACCAGTACCATAACCATTATAGCCATAACCAGTATCATAACCATTATAGTCATAATCATTATAGTCATAACCAGTACCATAACCCTTATAGTCATAACCAGTACCATAACCATTATAGCCATAACCAGTATCATAACCATTATAGCCATAACCATTATAGTCATAACCAGTACCATAACCATTATAGTCATAACCAGTACCATAACCATTATAGTCATAACCAGTACCATAACCATTATAGTCATAACCAGTATCATAACCATTATAGTCATAACCAGTACCATAACCATTATAGTCATAACTAGTACCATAACCATTATAGTCATAACCAGTATCCTAACCATTATTTTTATAAGCAGTACCATAACCATTATAGTCATAACCATTATAGTCATAACCAGTATCATAACCATTATAGTCATAACCAGTATCATAACCATTATAGCCATAAACATTATAGTCATAACCAGTACCATAACCATTATAGTCATAACCAGTACCATAACCATTATAGTCAAAACTAGTACCATAACCATTATAGTCATAACCAGTACCATAACCATTATAGTCATAACCAGTACCATAACCATTATAGTCAAAACGAGTACCATAACCATTAGTCATAACCAGTACCATAACCATTATAGTCATAACCAGTACCATAACCATTAGTCATAACCAGTATCATAACCATTCTTTTTATAACCAGTACCATAACCATTATAGTCATAACCAGTACCATAACCATTATAGTCATAACCAGTACCATAACCATTATAGCCATAACCAGTATCATAACCATTATAGTCATAATCATTATAGTCATAACCAGTACCATAACCCTTATAGTCATAACCAGTACCATAACCATTATAGCCATAACCAGTATCATAACCATTATAGTCATAACCAGTACCATAACCATTATAGTCATAACCAGTACCATAACCATTATAGCCATAACCAGTATCATAACCATTATAGTCATAATCATTATAGTCATAACCAGTACCATAACCCTTATAGTCATAACCAGTACCATAACCATTATAGCCATAACCAGTATCATAACCATTATAGTCATAACCAGTACCATAACCATTATAGTCATAACCAGTACCATAACCATTATAGTCATAACCAGTACCATAACCATTATAGTCATAACCAGTATCATAACCATTATAGTCATAACCAGTACCATAACCATTATAGTCATAACTAGTACCATAACCATTATAGTCATAACCAGTATCCTAACCATTATTTTTATAAGCAGTACCATAACCATTATAGTCATAACCATTATAGTCATAACCAGTATCATAACCATTATTTTTATAAGCAGTACCATAACCATATAGTCATAACCATTATAGTCATAACCAGTATCATAACCAATATTTTTATAAGCAGTACCATAACCATTATAGTCATAACCAGTACCATAACCATTATAGTCATAACCAGTACCATAACCATTATAGTCATAACCAGTATCATAACCATTATAGTCATAACCAGTACCATAACCCTTATAGTCATAACCAGTACCATAACCATTATAGCCATAACCAGTATCATAACCATTATAGCCATAACCAGTATCATAACCATTATAGCCATAACCATTATAGTCATAACCAGTACCATAACCATTATAGTCATAACCAGTATCATAACCATTATAGTCATAACCAGTATCATAACCATTATAGTCATAACCAGTACCATAACCATTATAGTCATAACCAGACCATTATAGTCATAACCATTATTTTTTATAACTAGTACCATAACCATTATAGTCATAACCAGTATCCTAACCATTATTTTTATAAGCAGTACCATAACCATTATAGTCATAACCAGTACCATAACCATATAGTCATAACCAGTATCATAACCATTATTTTTTATAAGCAGTACCATAACCATTATAGTCATAACCAGTGCCATAACCATTATAGTCATAGCCAGTACCATAACCATTATAGCCATAACCAGTATCATAACCATTATAGTCATAATCATTATAGTCATAACCAGTACCATAACCCTTATAGTCATAACCAGTACCATAACCATTATAGCCATAACCAGTATCATAACCATTATAGTCATAACCAGTACCATAACCATTATAGTCATAACCAGTACCATAACCATTATAGTCATAACCAGTACCATAACCATTATAGTCATAACCAGTATCATAACCATTATAGTCATAACCAGTACCATAACCATTATAGTCATAACTAGTACCATAACCATTATAGTCATAACCAGTATCCTAACCATTATTTTTATAAGCAGTACCATAACCATTATAGTCATAACCATTATAGTCATAACCAGTATCATAACCATTATTTTTATAAGCAGTACCATAACCATATAGTCATAACCATAACCAATATTTTTATAAGCAGTACCATAACCATTATAGTCATAACCAGTACCATAACCATTATAGTCATAACCAGTACCATAACCATTATAGTCATAACCAGTATCATAACCATTATAGTCATAACCAGTACCATAACCCTTAGTCATAACCAGTACCATAACCATTATAGCCATAACCAGTATCATAACCATTATAGCCATAACCAGTATCATAACCATTATAGCCATAACCATTATAGTCATAACCAGTACCATAACCATTATAGTCATAACCAGTACCATAACCATTATAGTCATAACCAGTATCATAACCATTATAGTCATAACCAGTATCATAACCATTATAGTCATAACCAGTACCATAACCATTATAGTCATAACCAGACCATTATAGTCATAACCATTATTTTTTATAACTAGTACCATAACCATTATAGTCATAACCAGTATCCTAACCATTATTTTTATAAGCAGTACCATAACCATTATAGTCATAACCAGTACCATAACCATATAGTCATAACCAGTATAATAACCATTACTTTTTATAAGCAGTACCATAACCATTATAGTCATAACCAGTACCATAACCATTATAGTCATAACCAGTACCATAACCATTATAGTATGACATATCATTGCATACTGAATACAGCGTTTATTAGTATAGTTATGGTTATAACCTGTCAAAGATGAGAGATCACCCTGTTTTGTGAAGAGGACAGCGGAAGTATAAAACACTGTCTCTATCTCTCTCTCTCTGTGTAGTTCTTTAGGATTCTGAATAACTACCCTCTCCAGCACAAGCTGCTGCTGACTGGTACACCTCTACAGAACAACCTGGAGGAACTCTTCCACCTGCTCAACTTCCTCACCCCAGTGAGATTCAAGTCAGTATGCCTACACTACTGTGGGTGTGGGTGTGTGTGTGTGTGAGAGTGAGTGCTGCTATTGCTTAGTGTTTTGTAGTCCTGATGTTTCCTTTTGAACAAATCAAGTAACCAAAACAATAACAAAAGTCCCCCCCCCCTCTTCTCTCCCTCTCTGCTCTGCAGTAACCTAGAGGGGTTCCTGGAAGAGTTTGCTGACATCGCCAAAGAAGACCAGATCAAGAAGTTGCATGACATGCTGGGACCACACATGCTGAGGAGACTGAAGGCCGACGTCTTCAAACACATGCCCACCAAGACAGAGCTCATCCTACGAGTGGAGCTCAGCCCCATGCAGAAGTAAGTGATGAGGAGGACGAGGGGAGGGTGGGGAGGATGGTGCTCGCAATCAAATCAAATTCGCCACATACACAGTTTACAGCAGGTTTAAAAGGTGCAGCGAAATGCTTACTTGCTATCTCCCTCAACAATACAGTACAATCAGTGCTAGCACATGCTAATGAGTGGAGAAGAAGTATAGAAAATAAATAAATAGAGGATTGAATATCAGTAGTGTAGTGTTGCAGAAGTCTCATGTTGGCTTCTATTTCTTGTTTTCTGGTATTAATTTAATTGTGTGATGCAGGAAGTACTACAAGTTCATCTTGACGCGTAACTTTGACGCCCTGAACACCCGCGGAGGAGGAAACCAAGTGTCCCTGCTCAACGTGGTCATGGACCTCAAGAAGTGTTGCAACCACCCCTACCTCTTTCCCGGAGCCGCAATGGTACGATCTCAACCCATTCTCTGAGACATGGGCCATAACATTGATTCGGTGCTTGAAGGAGGGCATCGATCTGTGTCTGTGTGTTTGTATACGAGTAAATGTTGTCTTGAATGTATATGATTTTGTTGGTTATATTTCCAGAACTAAACCTAATATGGACTAAACAGAATGTGTTAAGATGCTTTGATCTGGATGCAGTCTGCTTGATGATGAGCTTTAATTAATTAATTGACTGATGTT
Source organism: Oncorhynchus kisutch (assembly GCF_002021735.2). Taxonomy (NCBI): domain Eukaryota; kingdom Metazoa; phylum Chordata; class Actinopteri; order Salmoniformes; family Salmonidae; genus Oncorhynchus; species Oncorhynchus kisutch. The sequence goes on along the minus strand of NC_034175.2, from coordinate 6,488,114 downwards.
TGATTGATTTCCTGCAGGAGGCGCCAAAGATTCCAAACGGAATGTACGAGGGCAGTGCCCTCACAAGGGCTTCTGGGAAACTGACTCTGCTGCAAAAGATGATGGTTAAACTCAAGGAGGGAGGACATAGAGTGCTCGTCTTCTCTCAGGTACACACACACACATACACACACACACACACACACACACACACACACACACACACACACACACACACACACACACACACACACACACACACACACACACACACACACACTAACTGTCTCTGTCTCCTGGTAGATGACTAAGATGTTGGACCTGCTGGAGGACTTCCTGGAGAACGAGGGTTATAAGTACGAGAGGATTGATGGAGGTGTAACGGGGGGCATGAGACAGGAGGCCATCGACCGCTTCAACGGTGAGACACACACACATGGGTTCATGGATACACTAACGACAGCACAATTGGAACAGTAACTTTAACTGGGAAAAAATATGAATTGGATGTTTCTATTTGTCTTTTGTCACCTCCCTCTCTCTTTGTCTCCCTTCTCTCTCTCTCTCTCCTCAGCTCCTGGCGCCCCTCAGTTTGCCTTCCTGCTCTCTACCAGAGCGGGAGGTTTGGGCATCAATCTGGCAACCGCCGACACCGTCGTCATCTACGACTCCGACTGGAACCCCCACAACGACATCCAGGTACACACACACACACACACACTTGACGCATGCCACCTGCTCATCTCTCCTCTTTCAATCTCTTCCCCTCTCTTTCTCTCAGGCATTCAGCAGAGCTCACAGGATTGGTCAGAATAAGAAGGTTATGATCTATCGCTTCGTTACCAAGGCGTCTGTGGAAGAGCGGATCACTCAGGTAAACCCAGTATAACAAGGCCTACCAGACTCATACAGAGTGGTAGGTAAAAGACAGACACTAATTCTCCTCTCATCCTCTCCTCCAGGTGGCTAAGAAGAAGATGATGTTGACCCACCTGGTGGTGCGTCCTGGGCTGGGCAGTAAGACAGGTTCCATGTCTAAACAGGAGCTGGATGACATCCTCAAGTTTGGAACAGAGGAGCTGTTCAAGGACGAGCTGGGAGAGGGTGAGTCACTAACTACTAACCATAACCAGGTCAGTCCACTCCAAACAGGTAGTCATTCCCGTTGTCGGGGGCCATAATGCCCGCTGGTTTTCCTTCAAACTAACAACCTGGAAACTAGGTGTGTGGCCTCTCCAGTCTTTCTTACACACTCTTTCATTGTATGCCACTCTCTTTCCTCGTCCCTTTCCGTCTCAGGGGACAACAAGGAGGATGACAGCCAGGTCATCCATTATGATGACAAGGCCATAGACAGACTGCTGGACAGGAACCAGGAGTCAGAGTCCACTGAGGACACAGAGATCCAGAGCATGAACGAGTACCTCAGCTCCTTCAAAGTGGCCCAATACGTCGTCAAGGACGAGGAGGAGGAGGTGTGTGTGTGAGAGAGAGACTGTGGAAGGTGATGAACAGGAGAGATGATTCATAATTCTGAGTCTGTGTTATTACACTTGTATGTGTTTGTATGCAAGTTCTTCCAACATTGCTAACCTGTGTATGTGTGTGTTTATTTGTATACGTGTTATTCCATCATTGCTCACGTGTGTGTGTGTGTTAGAAGAACTCGTATACTACCTAACACACACAGGTTAGCAATGATAGAGGAACTCGTATACTACCTAACACACACACACACACACACACACACAGGTTAGCAATGATAGAAGAACTCGTATACTACCTATCATTGCTCACGTGTGTGTGTGTGTGTGTGTTAGGTAGTATACGAGTTCTTCTATCATTGCTAACCTGTGTGTGTTAGGTAGTATACGAGTTCTTCTATCATTGCTAACCTGTGTGTGTTAGGTAGTATACGAGTTCTTCTATCATTGCTAACCTGTGTGTGTTAGGTAGTATACGAGTTCTTCTATCATTGCTAACCTGTGTGTGTTAGTTAGTATACAAGTTCTTCCATCATTGCTAACCTGTGTGTGTTAGTTAGTATATGAGTTCTTCCATGATTGCTAACCTATGTGCGTGTATTAGGTAGTATACGAGTTCTTCTATCATTGCTAACCTGTGTGTGTTAGGTAGTATATGTGTTCTTCCATCATTGCTAACCTGTGTGTGTGTGTGTGTTAGGTAGTATACGGGTTCTTCCATCATTTTGAACCTGTGTGTTAGTTCGTTTATGACTTCTTCCATCATTGCTAACCTGTGTGTGTGTGTTGTTAGTTAGTATACGAGTTCTTCCATCATTGCTAACCTGTGTGTGTTAGTTAGTATACGAGTTCTTCCATCATTGCAAACCTGTGTGTGTTAGTTAGTATATGAGTTCTTCCATCATTGCTAACCTGTTTGTGTTAGTTAGTATACAAGTTCTTCCGTCATTGCTAACCTGTGTGTGTTAGTTAGTATACGAGTTCTTCCATCATTGCTAACCTGTGTGTGTTAGTTAGTATATGAGTTCTTCCATCATTGCTAACCTGTGTGTGTTAGTTAGTATACAAGTTCTTCCGTCATTGCTAACCTGTGTGTTAGTTAGTATACGAGTTCTTAGGTCATTGCTAACCTGTGTGTGTGTGTGTGTGTTAGTTAGTATACGAGTTCTTCCATCATTGCTAACCTGTATGGGTATGTTAGTATACGAGTTCTTCCATCATTGCTAACCTGTGTGTGTGTGTTAGTATATGAGTTCTTCCATCATTGCTAACCTGTGTGTGTATGTTAGTATACGAGTTCTTCCATCATTGCTAACCTGTGTGGGTGAGTTAGTATACGAGTTCTTCCATCATTTTTAACCTGTGTGTGTGTGTGTGTCCAGGAGGAGGAGGTGCAGCGTGAGGTGATTAAACAGGAGGAGTCAGTAGACCCAGACTACTGGGAGAAACTGCTGAGACACCACTATGAGCAGCAGCAGGAGGACCTGGCCCGTAACCTGGGAAAGGGCAAGAGGACCCGCAAGCCTGTCAACTACAACGACGGCTCTCAGGAGGAACGAGGTAGTAGACGGGGTACAGAACAGCGCTGCACAATGCAACCTTTTTTATCTACTCTGTGTGTGTGGATGTGGATGTGTGTTTATGTGTGTGGTAGGTAGGGTGTGTGGGATAGGAGTGTGTACCTTTCATGTTATGTTGGAGCATGTGAGTGTGTGTTTGTGTTTGTACTAAATATTTGTCCATGTCCCATCTCTATCCTCTGTGTTTTTGAGGTGTTTCTAGTAGTATTCTAGGATTAAGCATGGGGGGCATGATGTTTCCTTCCTACTGGCTCAGTACTCTCTCCTATCTGTCTCTAACAAGATTAGGGTCAATTCCAATTCAGGAAGGGAATTGAAATTCAATTCATGTTTGATAAATGCTCATTGACAAGAAAGTTACCCCAACCTTGTTAATGACTTTGGTATTGACTAGTTTAGTTTTCTTGTGTAGTTGGTTGAAGTGAATTTCTGTCTATGTGATTGTATGTGTTCTTCACTCTCTCTTCCTTCTCCCCTGAAAACAGAGCGGTCTGTTTCCTAAAACTCTCTGATTGGCTAATCCTGTCTCTTCCCCTCCCCCCTCTCTCCATTCTATATGCAGATTGGCAGGAGGATCAGTCTGACAACAACTCAGATTACTCTGTGGCCTCAGAGGAGGGAGATGAGGACTTTGATGAGCGATCAGAAGGTAACAAACATTTTTGTCATGAATTCATATTGGTTACAGTGCATTCGGAAAGTATTCAGACCCATTCACCTTTTCCACATTTTGTTACGTTACAGCCTTATAATAAAATCAAAAAAATTCCCTCATCAATCTACACACAATACCCCATAATGACAAAGCAAAACAGGTTTTCAGACATTTTTGCACATTGATTAAAAAAAAAAAATGTTTTTTTAACATAAATATTCAAACCTTTGCTCAGTACTTTGTTGAAGCCCCTTTGGCAGTGATTACAGCCTTATAATAAAATCAAAAAAATTCCCTCATCAATCTACACACAATACCCCATAATGACAAAGCAAAACAGGTTTTCAGACATTTTTGCACATTGATAAAAAAAAAAAAATGTTTTTTTAACATAAATATTCAAACCTTTGCTCAGTACTTTGTTGAAGCCCCTTTGGCAGTGATTACAGCCTTGAGTGTTCTTGGGTATGACGCTACAAGTTTGGCACACCTGTATGAGGGGAGAAACTCCCCATTCTTCTCTGCAGATTCTCTCAAGCTCTGTCAGGTTGGATGGGGAGCGTGACTTGTTTATGACTTGTTTATTGTGTTATTGGCTTGTTTATTGTTTACTCCATGTGTAACTCTGTGTTGTTGTCTGTGTCACACTGCTTTGCTTGATCTTGGCCAGGTCGCAGTTGCAAATGAGAACTTGTTCTCAACTAGCCTACCTGGTTAAATAAAGGTGAAATAAATCAAATAAAAAATTTAAAAGAGAAGAATGAGAGAAATTCCCCAAATACAGGTGTACCAAGCTTGTAGCGTCATACCCAAGAACACTCAAGGCTGTAATCACTGCCAAAGGGGCTTCAACAAAGTACTGAGTAAAGGGTTGAATACTTAAGTAAATGTGATATTTCAATTTTTTATTTTGAATACATTGGCAAAGATTTCTCCAAACCTGTTTTTGCTTTGTCATTATGGCATATTGTGTGTACATTGATGAGGGGGGAAAAACTAATCTGTTTTAGAACCAGGCTGAAATGTAACAAAATATTGAAAAAGTGAAGGGGTCTGAATACTTTCCGAATGCACTGTATGAGTGCAAATAAATGAATCTCTGTATGTGCCAGTTCGAATTAGTGTTTGCTTGTGTGTTTTCCTGCAAAGGACAGAAAGTGAAAGTGTGTGCATTTGTGTGTGAGAATGAGCGCGCGAGAGAGCAACTGATTCTTTCAGCTAGTTGTAACAGATGCCAATTAAACGATAATAGTATGAAACTATTCCACACATCAAGTGTAAGTAAGCACAAACCCAATACTTAATGGCCAACGGCAGTTAGAAAGGGCGGTATAAGCCCCAACTACTGATACAGGGTTAGATATTTGTTCATCCCCATAATGGTTCATTTAGGATTGGGGATAGAATCATCTGATTATAGATCTGTGGTTCAGGTCAGTTCTACCAGGAGTGTTACGAAGCTGTGTCCCATGCTAACGTCTTTCAAATGGCCCCTACAGATTATACAGAAACAGACTAACTCCTGCATCGACTTGTAAGACAGGGCAGCAACATGGTCAGAATATATCAATTCTGTACAGTGAATCATCCATGTTCTTTTTGAGGATCTGTTCAAATTCTTATTTTGAAGTTTATAGTGTGGTGCTCATACATAGAATTAGAAGAAACTGTTGAAAGCACCTATGATGACGTCTATTCTTTGAGTTTATGGATATCCAATCATTGTTAAGTTAATATATGATTGTGGTCAACATGACATTTGGTTAAACTACAAGTGTTTTGAAATGGAAGGGTTGCAGGTTAAAATGCTGGTGTAGAATATCTTTTACTTTACATTGTTGGAAAAACATTTTCATTGATTAAATTCACACAAAAATCCAGGACATTTGTGTGTATGTATTATGTAAGAAATAAAATATATATTCTATATAAAGAAGCGTTTTGGTGGCAAAACAATAATTAATACGATGTTAGTCAGAAATGTGACGTTGTGGTCTGGGTTCGAACCATTGATCTATTGATTGAACGGCAGATGAGTTACCGATTGCGCCGCCGTGGTAAATGAAATAGTAATGACTGCAGAGGTCACCCTGTGAGTGAGCGACTCTAAATCCTGTTATAATCGTAAATATTTTCAATGCTAAACGGTAAACACATTGACAGAAGATGAATCGGAAGATGTTCACTTGCCTCAGTTGACGTTGCATCACAGAACATTCAGAGTGGATTTTATTACAGCGCGACAGATACAGTAGCTACTCGCGGTTACGTTTTTCAATATTGAGGTGTTCCTTTCGATCATCCGCCCGTTTCGATTGCGACAGTCAGTGAGTGCTCTTTCAAGATCAGATATATCGAGGAGTAGCAGCATCGTCTGTGAATATGATAGCTACTAATTCAATTCAAAGGGCTTTATTGGTATGGGAAACATATATTTACATTTCCTAAGAAAGTGAAATAGATAATAAACAAAAGTGAAATAAACAATAAAAAATAGACAGTAAACATTACACTCACAGAAGAGCTGAAGGAATAGAGACTTTTGAAATGTACACAGTTTCCTCCTTGAGACTGTTTTCTGAGGTGTGAACTAATGATACACACAGTTTCCTCCTTGAGACTGTTTTCTGAGGTGTGAACTAATGATACACACAGTTTCCTCCTTGAGACTGTTTTCTGAGGTGTGAACTAATGATACACACAGTTTCCTCCTTGAGACTGTTTTCTGAGGTGTGAACTAATGATACACACATTTTCCTCCTTGCGCTGAGTTTTTTTCAGCAAGTTCACTGATGATGCAGCAACAATGAATCAATTAATGTATTTTTGAGTCTCTTATCATGTCATATTCTATGGTACACTATTTCAAATAGGTCTGTCTGCAACTTTTATCTGCAATTGGTTGTAAAAATTGCAAAGGCTTGCTAAAACAACATCCGGTAGAGGGGTAGAATAGCACACAATTCCATGCTGTTTTGAGGGGTCATTCAATCAAAATCTCATATAGTGATGTAGGGAGTTTACCCCAACTCTTTTGCCGGATGAATTGTGTGTGTATTTTCTGTGTGTGAGTGTAGTGTGTGTGTGTGTGAGACTAACATGACATGACCTGTGTTTCTCCCTCCAACAAGCCAACTCCCGCAGGCCAAGCCGCAAGGGGCTGAGGAATGAAAGGGACAAACCGCTGCCACCCCTGTTGGCCAGAGTGGGAGGCAACATTGAGGTCAGACTGCGACTATCAGTCTCTCTCATCGTCTGTCACTCAAAATAAAAATCGACATTGTTCTCTTCATATCTCCCTCTACAAGCAGTCTTTTCTTTCACCATGTCTACTTCTGCCTGCACATTTTCCTCTCTCTTTACCACTTGTCTTTTGTCTCTTTCAGTGTGTATGTTGCTCTAAACCCCTCCCCCCTCTCTCTCTTAGGTGTTGGGCTTCAATGCGCGCCAGAGGAAGGCATTCCTGAATGCAGTGATGCGCTATGGGATGCCTCCTCAGGATGCCTTCACCACCCAGTGGCTGGTCAGAGACCTCAGGGGGAAGTCTGAGAAAGAGTTCAAGTGAGTCTGTGTGTTAATGTCTGTGGTCTATCTATTTGTGCGTGTGTGTGCAGTCTTTATGTGTATGTGTGTTCCCAGGGGTCCTTATAAAAGTATTCTCTCTCCCTCTCAGGGCGTATGTCTCCCTCTTCATGCGTCATCTCTGTGAGCCGGGGGCTGACGGAGCGGAGACCTTCGCTGACGGGGTTCCACGGGAGGGGTTGTCACGACAACACGTCCTTACTCGCATCGGTGTGATGTCATTGATCAGGAAGAAAGTAAGCAATATCATTTGTTTACAACATTTGGTATTTTTTCTGATCAGTCATTGGTGTTATCAGTTAATCATTTGTTGTTTTGTTTTCATCTAATTGGTGTATGTATTGATTATATTGATGTCCAGGTGCAGGAGTTTGAGCATGTGAACGGCCAGTGGTCCATGCCCTGGATGATGGAGCTGGAGGAGAACAGGAGGCTGGCAGCCATCGCTGCTGGAGAGGATGTCAAAACACCTTCTACTGGAACCCCTGCTGACACACAGCCCAACACCCCCGCCCCAGGTACACACACACACACACACACAGCCCAACACTCCCGCCACAGGTACACACACACACACAGCCCAACACCCCCGCCCCAGGTACACACACACACACAGCCCAACACCCCCACCACAGGTACACACACACACACAGCCCAACACCCCCGCCCCAGGTACACACACACACACACAGCCCAACACCCCCGCCCCAGGTACACACACACACACAGCCCAACACCCCCACCACAGGTACACACACACACACAGCCCAACACCCCCGCCCCAGGTACACACACACACACACAGCCCAACACCCCCGCCCCAGGTACACACACACACACACACACACACACACACACACACACACACACACACACACAGCCCAACACCCCCGCCCCAGGTACACACACATACAGCCCAACACCCCCGCCCCAGGTGCACACACACACACACAGCCCAACACCCCCGCCCCAGGTACACACACACACACACACACACAGCCCAACACCCCCGCCCCAGGTACACACACACACACGCACACACACACACAGCCCAACATCCCCGCCCCAGGTACACACAAACACCGTAAGATGAAAATATACTCAATCATTCTCACGCTCTCTTTGTCGCTAACAGAGGACCTCACTAAGTCTGAAGACACTGGCAAGGAGACGGAGGTAAAGAAGGAGGGAGAGGCAGAAAAGGACAGCAGGGTGCACAGCAAGACAGAAGACCCAGAGGTGAACATTATTTATTACATTATACTGCACCCTCCGCTCAGATTGTGATGTCATCCCATCACTACCCTAATCCCGACCCCTTTTTCCTCCTCACAGATTATTGAAATCCCAGACGAGATGGAAAAACGCTCTGAAAGGAAAGAGGCAGAGGGAGAGTCCTCCACCACAGAGAACGACAAAGAAAAGAACAAAGACACAGAAGAGAAGGAGGATAAAGAGACTGAAGAGAAGGAAACCAAGGAAACCCAAAAGGAGACTGCAGACAAGGAGAACGATTCCCCCACTGAGGTCAAAGGTGAAGGGTCAGAGGCCACAGCAGTGTCACAGGAGGCCAAGCCTAAAGGTCAGTCGGGAAAGTCAGGGTGACACAGATATTGTATTAAGGTCATGTCTCCTGTGGTTGTGACCCCTGACCTGTGTTCTCTCTGTTATAGTAGAGGAGAGCAAAGAAGAGAAGATGGACACTAGTCCTCTTGCAGAGGACAAGAAAGGTAGGTTCTTCTGTTCCATACACACATTTATGCACACACACACACAAACAAACGTATGGTGCTAACCCAGTATTCTTCCTCCCTTCAGAGCAAAAAGAGGAGAAAGATGGTTTGAAGACCGAGGAGTCTGGCAAGCTGCAGAATGGAGAGAACAGTAAAGAAGGAGTGGCAGCAGCAGTGGTGAATGTGAGTGAGGAGAAGAAGAAGGCTACCAAGCAGAGGTTCATGTTCAACATCGCAGACGGAGGATTCACAGGTACACACACAGATCTAGGATCAGATAACCCTCCCCAACTCCCTAACCTTAACTAGTAACCATTGGGGGGCAGGGGGATGCAAACTGTCCTTTGTTCATTTTCAGTCTCTCTTAACATCTCTCTCTCTCTCCAGAGCTCCACTCTCTGTGGCAGAACGAGGAGAGGGCGGCGACCGTCACCAAGAAAACATTTGAGATCTGGCATCGTCGCCATGACTACTGGCTGCTGGCCGGCATCATACAGTATCCTTTCACTCTGTACCAATGTCACTCTGTACCAACGTCACTCTGTACCAACGTAACTCTGTACCAAGGTCTCTCTGTAGCGGGAGAGGTACACACACCAAGGTCTCTCTGTACCAAGGTCTCTCTGTACCAAGGTCTCTCTGTACCAAGGTCTCTCTGTACCAAGGTCTCTCTGTACCAAGGTCTCTCTGTACCAAGGTCTCTCTGTACCAAGGTCTCTCTGTACCAAGGTCTCTCTGTACCAAGGTCTCTCTGTACCAAGGTCTCTCTGTACCAAGGTCTCTCTGTACCAAGGTCTCTCTGTACCAAGGTCTCTCTGTACCAAGGTCTCTCTGTACCAAGGTCTCTCTGTACCAAGGTCTCTCTGTACCAAGGTCTCTCTGTACCAAGGTCTCTCTGTACCAAGGTCTCTCTGTACCAAGGTCTCTCTGTACCAAGGTCTCTCTGTACCAACATCACTCTGTACCAACTTCACCCTGTACCAACGTCACTCTGCTAATCAAAGTGTGGAGGAGTAGGTTATTAGTTGGATCAGGTATGTTAGTGCAGGGCTGGAACTAAAACCGATAGGACCAGGGTTGGAGACCACTGCACTAGTCAGCAGGATGTCAGTGGTTTGGTGGGAGGACTGTGAATCATTATGATGTCATGACCTTTGACCGTGGCGCCTCTCAGACACGGTTACGCTCGCTGGCAGGACGTGCAGAGCGACGTGAAGTATGCTATCCTCAACGAGCCCTTCAAGGGGGAGATGAGCCGAGGAAACTTCCTGGAGATCAAGAACAAGTTCTTGGCCAGAAGGTTTAAGGTGCGCTGAGCTGAGCTGGCGGGATGTTTCTGGCTGCTTCTGTCTATTGGAACACACTCTCTCTGTGTTCTGTTGAGCCATCCCTCTCTCCCACTGTCTCTTTCTTTCTGTTAATCACTCTGTTTACCTCTTCCCTCTCTCCCACTGTCTCTTTCTTTCTGTTAATCACTCTGTTTACCTCTTCCCTCTCTCCCACTGTCTCTTTCTTTCTGTTAATCACTCTGTTTACCTCTTCCCTCTCTCCCACTGTTTCTTTCTTTCTGTTAATCACTCTGTTTACCTCTTCCCTCTCTCCTCCTGTCATATCCCTTCCTTCTCTCTCTTTGCCTCTCTCCTCCTCATCCCTCTCATCTCTGTACCCCCCCCCCCCCCCCTCTCTCTCGGTCTCTAGTTGTTGGAGCAGGCGTTGGTGATTGAGGAGCAGCTTCGCAGGGCAGCCTACCTGAACATGTCTGAGGACCCGGCCCACCCCTCCATGGCCCTCAACACCCGCTTCAGTGAGGTGGAGTGTCTGGCTGAGTCCCACCAACACCTCAGCAAGGAGTCCATGTCAGGGAACAAGCCTGCTAACGCAGTACTGCACAAAGGTAGTGTTGTGTCTTTACTATGGATTAAGTGATATTTGACATGCTATTGTATCAAATCAATTTTCTGTCATTAATATTACCTGATTAAACTAATCATAGAAATGTAATTAACTAGGAAGTCGGGGCACCACAGAAGAATGTTTATAGAGCTGTTGTCTTCCGAGTAAACTCTTAAAGATGTGGTAATCTTTTATAGCAATAGCCGTCAATTATTAATCGTAACCTTATTCAGTCACATCTGAACATTATTTGTTATCTTCACGAACCCAGTCTAACAAGTTGAATCAGTAATACAACATTTGGTTTAATTATTTATTTACTAAAAATCACACAGAATTCCATCTACACAGGATGGATCATACATTGATGACTAATTATGTCCTAAAAGAAAACTTCCCTATAGTGGATAAAACCGATATGATGTGGCTGGTTACACAAAGAAAAGGGGTTGGGTTTGAATGAAAGCCCGGGAAGACTGAGGAACAAAAGGATTGGGTCTCTATCGGACCTTATGAAGCTATGCTATCATAAATACAGAATCTTATGCATTCAAATGGTCGTTCAACCATTTGCAACCAGAGCTTACGCTGAGGTTGGCTTAGTCAGCCGTGAATTGGGTCACTGGAGCTCTTATAGAAATGTAGAAAAGGGGTTGGTTCATAATTTCCAACCAATGCTTATTCACATGGGCGTGGCCACTGATTGAGCATATTTTACTTATGAAAAGATTCTCTCATTTTAAAAACAAATAAAATTTCATCTTTTCACAAATAGTTTCATAACATTTAAATTGCACAACAATTCTATGTGAATCTAGAATGTGTATATTTTCCAAGACACAGTTTGTCATCAGCAATAATGTCTCAGACCACAACTGATCTGACATCATATTCTTTAAGTACCAACGGATACTTTCAACTGGTTGGATTACCAAAATATGTTCTGTTCCCAACCTTTTGATGTTACCATACTCTCTCTATGTTAACCTCTCTGTAACCTCTTCGGGACGGTAGCGTCCCACCTTGCCAACAGCCAGTGAAAGTGTAGGGCGCCAAATTCAAAACAACAAAAATCTCATAATTAAAATTCCTCAAGCATACAAGTATTTTACACCATTTTAAAGATAAAATTCTCGTTAATTCAGCCAAAGTGTCTGATTTCAAAAAGGCTTTACAGCGAAAGCACCACAAACGATTGTTAGCTCACCACCAAGTCACAGAAAAACTGCCATTTTTCCAGCCAAAGTCACAAAAAGCAGAAATAAAGATCCAATGAATCACTAACTTTTGATGATCTTCATCAGATGACACTCATAGGACTTCATGTTACACAATACATGTATGTTTTGTTCGATAAAGTGCATATTTATATCCACAAATCTCATTTTACATCGGCGTGTTATGTTCAGTAGTTCCAAAACATGCGGTGATTTTGCAGAGAGCCACATCAATTTACAGAAATACTCATCATAAATGTTGATGAAAATACAAGTGCTATACATGGAATTAGAGATATACTTCACCTTAATGCAATCGCTGTGTCAGATTTCAAAAAACTTACTTTACGGAAAAAGCATACCATGCAATAATCTGAGTACGGCGCTCAGAGACCAAAACAGCCAAAGAGATTTCCGCCATGTTGTGGAGTCAACATTAGTCAGAAATAGCATAATAAATATTAACTTACCTTTGATGATCTTCATCAGAATGCACTCCCAGGAATCCCAGTTCCACAATAAATGTTTGATTTGTTCGATAAAGGTCACAATTTATGTCCAAATACCTCCTTGTGTTAGGGCGTTTGGTAAAAAAATCCAAACGCGCGTCCAGCCGAAAGGTCGGATTAAAGTCCAAAAAGTTATATTACAGGTCGTAGAAACATGTCAAAAGAGGTATAAAATCAATCTTTAGGATGTTTTTATAAAAAATCTTCAATAATGTTCCAACCGGAGAATTCCTTTCTCTGTAGAAAAGCAATGGAACGCAAGCTAACATTCACATGACCGCACGTCACAAGCTCGTGGCAATCTGCCAGACACCTGGCTCAATCCTCTCATTTGTCCTCCCTTCAAAGTAGAAGCATCAAACAAGGTTCTAAAGACTGTTGACATCTAGTGGAAGCCTTTGGAAGTGCAAAATGACCCCACAGACACTGGATATTGGAAAGGCAATGAGCTGAAAAACTACAAACCTCAGATTTCCCACTTCCTGGTTGGATTTTTCTCAGGTTTTCACCTGCCAAATGAGTTCACAGACATCATTCAGAGTGTTTTTGACCCAAATATACTAATTACAGTGGGGCAAAAAAGTATTTAGTCAGCCACCAATTGTGCAAGTTCTCCCACTTAAAAATATGAGAGGCCTGTAATTTTCATCATAGGTACACTTCAACTATGACAGACAAAATGAGGGGGAAAAATCCAGAAAATCACATTGTAGGATTTTTAATGAATTTATTTGCAAATTATGGTGGAAAATAAGTATTTGGTCAATAACAAACAAGCAAGATTTCTAGCTCTCACAGACCTGTAACTTCTTCTTTAAGAGGCTCCTCTATCCTCCACTCGTTACCTGTATTAATGGCACCTGTTTGAACTTGTTATCAGTATAAAAGACACCTGTCCACAACCTCAAACAGTCACATTCCAAACTTCACTATGGCCAAGACCAAAGAGCTGTCAAAGTACACCAGAAACAAAATTGTAGACCTGCACCAGGCTGGGAAGACTGAATCTGCAATGAATCTGCAATAGGTAAGCAGCTTGGTTTGAAGAAATAAACTGTGGGAGCAATTATTAGGAAATGGAAGACATACAAGACCACTGATAATCTCCCTCGATCTGGGGCTCCACGCAAGATCTCACCCTATGGGGTCAAAATGATCACAAGAACATTGAGCAAAAATCCCAGAACCACACGGGGGGACCTAGCGAATGACCTGCAGAGAGCTGAGACCAAAGTAACAAAGCCTACCATCAGTAACGCACTACGCCACCAGGGACTCAAATCCTGCAGTGCCAGACGTGTCCCCCTGCTTAAGCCAGTACATGTCCAGGCCTGTCTGAAGTTTGCTAGAGAGCATTTGGATGATCCAGAAGAAGATTGGGAGAATGTCATATGGTCAGATGAAACCAAAATATAAATTTTGGTAAAAACTCAACTCGTCGTGTTTGGAGGACAAAGAGTGCTGAGTTGCATCCAAAGAACACCATACCTACTGTGAAGCATGGGGGTGGAAACATCATGCTTTGGGGTTGTTTTTCTGCAAAGGGACCAGGATGACTGATCCGTGTAAAGGAAAGAATGAATGGGGCCATGTATCGTGAGATTTTGAGTGAAAACCTCCTTCCATCATCAAGGGCATTGAAGATGAAATGTGGCTGGGTCTTTCAGCATGACAATGATCCCAAACACACCGCCCGGGCAACAAAAGAGTGGCTTCGTAAGAAGCATTTCAAGGTCCTGGAGTGGCCTAGCCAGTCTCCAGATCTCAACCCCATAGAAAATCTTTGGAGGGAGTTGAAAGTCTGTGTTGCCCAGCAACAGCTCCAAAACATCACTGCTCTAGAGGAGTTCTGCATGGAGGAATGGGCCAAAATACCAGAAACAGTGTGTGAAAACCTTGTGAAGACTTACAGAAAACGTTTGACCTCTGTCATTGCCAACAAAGGGTATATAACAAAGGATTGAGATAAACTTTTGTTATTGACCAAATACTTATTTTCCACTATAATTTGCAAATAAATTCATAAAAAATCCTACAATGTGATTTTCTGGATTTTTTTTTTCTCATTTGGTGTGTCATAGTTGAAGTGTACCTATGATGAAAATTACAGGCCTAATCTTTTTAAGTGGGAGAACTTGCACAATTGGTGGCTGACTAAATACTTTTTTGCCCCACTGTATATGCACATTCTAGCTTTTATGGCTGAGTAGCAGGAAGTTTACTCGGGGCACCTTATTTATCCAAGCTACTCAATACTACCCCCCAGTCACCAAGAAGTTAGCAAAGGGCTTTCCAAGTGTCCATTCTGTTTAGTAGAGAGAGAAAAGGGGGAAAGGTATTTATGGGGGTCATAAACCTCACCAACAGGGCAACGTCATGGCAGTAGTCTACACACACACACAGACTCGCTCTCTTTCTTTCTCATTGTCTCTTTTCTGTCTCTGCTGTTCTTACCCACTTCCATCATCTATTTTTCTTATTTCTCTCCCTCTCGTCATTGTTTCCTAAACTCTGTCAGTTGGACTTTGGTGGTGGTAACTATGTCTCTCTCCTTCAGTTCTCAAACAGCTTGAGGAGCTTCTGAGTGACATGAAGGCCGACGTCACCCGTCTCCCGGCAACCATCGCCCGTATACCACCCGTCGCCGTGAGGCTGCAGATGTCGGAGAGGAACATCCTCAGCCGATTGGCCAGCCGCGGGTCCGAGGTCACCGGCCAGAGCCAATCACAGACCACGCAGCAGATGCAGGTGCCACGCTGACCAATTCCGCCAGTCCTCCCTAAGGCGTTCTCCCACCCGTGTTTTGGAATTGGAGAGTGACCCTCATCTCACCCCGCTCTGCACCTCTCCTGTCCCCAAACCAAAACTCACACTCTGGACAGTAGAGTAAGGTCTCTACCCACCAACACATCTTCTCTGGACACAGCAGATTACAAATGTTCTGCTTCCTCTTCACCCAAAGACACCTGGAGGAACACAGTCTCTGTTCTCCACTGGGAACACCTTCTCTACAGTATCTACCTAATGAACTGCAGCACTGTGTCTGTCTGTTATGTGTCTAACTTTCACACAGAGGTTGTTTTCACTGTATCTTTCCCCAAGCCTGTCTCTAAAATAGACAGCGCTGTACCTGGCTCTGTCCCATAGAATTAGAATGGGTCAAATGGACTTTTCCACTTCAAGTAAAGGTTCTATAATATGTGGACTCGTTGTTCTATGGGTGTGCAGAATTCAATTCGATATGCAACATGTACAATTCAATTAGGTAAATATGAAATCATGTGGAATTTAGAACTATGTCTGTTCTGCCCATTCCATTTCTGCGTGTGTACCTATTCTGAGTGTATGTGTGTGTGTAGGTGGGCACACTGCTCTATACTTCCCACAGAGAGACTGTTAATAACTATCAACTGATGAGGATGCTTTAGTAGAATAATATTGGTTCAGTGTTACACTCCTGCCCCTCCCCCTCTTCACTGCTCCCTTCACCTGTAAACTCAGGTGGTCCATTATTGGCTCTCCCTGCTCCTCAGCCATGCCCTGTCCTGCAGCTCTCCATTCCTGAGCGATTGTATCACAAATGTTCCCGGAGGCCTCGCCCCCTTTTTGCCCAAAATAAGGACATGCAATAGCTCCACTAGTGTCGACACACGGGGCTGCATCGAGAATGATGGCAATCTCTAAATTAATTAAATGTCTTAGTCTAATGTTTTGTTCTTTTACATTTTGGAATATTATTATGGTTACCAGCTTGTTGTTTTTATCGTTACAGTTTCTTCTGAGAACTCCAATAAAAAGGGTAACAGTTTGTGATGCTTGTTTCTTTGCCCTTTATTATGTGAGGGCATTATTACCTGGGCACATTGCATTGTATTATAATCTGGAGGGGGTCGAGCCCTGAATGCTGATTGGCTGACAGCCGTGGTATACCACGGGTATGACAAAACGTGTATTTTTACTGCACTAATTACGTTGGTAACCAGTTTATAATAGTAATGAGGCACCTCAGGGGTTTGTGATATATGGTCAATATACCACGGCTAAGGGTTGTGTCCAGGCACTCCACGTTTCGTCGCGGTTAAGGACAGCCCTTAGCCATGATATATTGGCCATATACCACACCTCGGGCCTTATTGCTTAAATGACCAATGGTACGCGTCATAATTTGACCTACAAGGTCTGTGGAAGGGCATCATCTGATTTAACTGTATCTATAAAGTAATACAACCATAGAACACAGGTACAGGAAGAGGAGGGAGTGTGGCTGTAAATGTATGATGGGAAAGGTGAATGCTAATTTCCTTTTGCAGGAGAGGGAAGGAGAACAAGTGGACAGTTAGAGGGAGAGAAGAAGAGAGAGACAGGAACAGACTTGTTTTCCCAGACAGAGAGAGGTGCAATTAAGAAAGTTGGGGGAAATTACAGGGCAGGAGAAAATACTGCGTTGTAATAGAGCCTGCTGATAACTTATCAGGACAGAGACCGGGACGGAGGGATAGAGAGCAGGCAGTCAGAGGAATTGTAGAGAGGGGGAACAACAGGGAGAGACGGGGAGGAAATGAGTGAGAAAGAAGAGGTAGATAGAGGGACAGAAGAGAGAAGCAGCAGGAACAGTGTACAGTGTAGTATATGCTAGTTAACTGGACACAGTGGACAGACCACACTGCACTAACCTCTAGCTCATCTTCGTTCTGTTGTAAAGACTGGATCTATGAGACTGAACTGCTGTCTAGAACACCCGAGCAAAAGTCCATTCAATGTCTTGTGGGTAAGTACTATCTATAGACACAGTTAGCATGTGAAGCTCACAGGTGTGAAAGGGGAAGAGAGCCCAACTCAAACTGCTGCAGGCGTTTTGTTTCACTAACCAGTATGTTAGTGTGTCTGCAATTCCTGGTGTTAACCATTGTTCTAACACCTGCAGTACAAACGTCTGTTAGTCTGTGCATGTGTGTGTGTGTGTGCTCGCATGCTTGTGTATGTACTCTAGCCTTCTGTAATGTATGTATTTAAAATCAGACATGGGAGAACTAATTATGTTCTCATTGGCTGATCATTCTGAGTGTACACCTTCCTATTTTTGAGTTGCACCCGCTTTTGCCCTCAGAAAAGCCTCAATTGGACTCTAGAAGGTGTCGAAAGCATTCTACAGGGATGTTGGCCCATGTTGACCTCCCACAGTTGTATCAAGTTGGATGGATTTGCTTTTGGGTGGTGGACCATTTTTGATACACACAGGAAACTGTTGAACGTGAAAAACCCAGCAGCGTTGCAGTTCTTGACACAAACCGGTGCGCCTGACACCTACTCCCATACTGAGTTCAAAGGCACTTCAATCTTTTGTCTTGCCATTCACCCTCTGAATGGCACACATACACAGTCCATGTCTCATTTGTCTCAAGGATTAAAAACCCTTCTTTATCCTGTCTTCTCCCCTTCATCTAAACTGATTCAAGTGGGTTTAACAGGTGACATCAATAAGGGTCATAGCTTCACCTGGATTCACCTGGTCAGTCTATGTCACAGAAAGCTTTTGTATACTCTGTGTATTTACATACATTTAAATGTCCAGGCAAGAGAGATGATACGATTTGCAAGCCAAAGTGATAGCCCTGGAAGATTCTTGTTTTGACAATAGTTACTGTCAGACAGGGCTCTTTGGTGTCATTTATTAGTATTTATTTCAAACCCATCCCCCACCAGGCTGCTGAGGGGAGGACGGCTCATAATAATGGCTGGAACGGATATGTTGGAACGGATGTGTTGGAAACCATGTGTTTGATGTTGTTGACACCATTCCACCGATTCTGCTCCAGCCATTACCACGAGCCCATCCTCTCCAATTAAGGTGCCACCAACCTCCTATGTCCCCCACCCCTCCCTTCAGAGGACAAAAGCAACCTTGTTTTTACACACTTTTTCCCTAGATATGTTTCTACGTACATGCCACTTTTCCCACACATGACAAAAATACAGTTCAATATACACTGAGTGTACAAAACATTAGGAACTCCTTCCATGATATAGACTGACAAGGTGAATCCAGGTGAAAGCTATAATTGCTTATTTATGTCCACTTCAATCAGTGTAGATGATGGGGATAAGACCGGTTAAAGAAGGATTTTCGAGCCTTTAGATAATTGAGACATGGATTGTGCATGTGTGCCATTCAGAGGGTCAATGGGCATGGCAAAATATTTAAGTCCCTTTGAATGGGGTATGGTAGTAGGTGCCAGGTGCACCGGTTTGTGTCAAGAACTGCATGCTCCTGGGGTTTTCACGCTCAACAGTTTCCTGTGTGTATCAAGAATTGTCCACCACCCAAAGGACATCCAGCCAACTTCCAGCCATCCAGCCAACTGTGGGAAGCGTTTGAATCAACATGAGCCAGCATTCCTATGGAAAGTGTTGTCCTGTAGGGCTGGGAATTGCCAGGGTCCTCACGATATGATATTATCATAATACTTAGGTGTCGGTATGATTAGTATTGCGGTTCTTACGATTCTCATGATTCTATATGTATTGCAATTCGATTTTCCAAACATATTGCTCACTAAATGTCTGCTGTGGAGGGGACAAGAGAGAGACATGAGAAAACAAGTTTTGATCAGTCATGGAAATAAATGTGCTTAAAACAAATTGGCTCCTTATTTAAAAAGAAGATGGAGAACAAGATATGAAAGGAAAATGATGGAGTTTTGGTGCATGTACAGCCAACTATAGCAAAAATAGTATTGCAATATTGTCAAAATGATACAATATATCGTCAAAAGTCATATCCCAATATGTAACTGTATCAGTGTTTTCCCCCGTCACTATTAGTCAGTGTGAGAGTGTGTTCTTTCATTGAAGGCAAATCATCATCACTTGGACTTTGGGTGCGAGAAATCAAATCAAATCAAATCAAATTGTATTTGTCACATACACATGGTTAGCAGATGTTAATGCGAGTGTAGCGAAATGCTTGTGCTTCTAGTTCCGACAATGCAGTAATAACCAACAAGTAATCTAACTAACAATTCCAAAACTACTGTCTTATACCCAGTGTAAGGGGATAAAGAATATGTACATAAGGAAAAATGAATGAGTGATGGTACAGAGCAGCATAGGCAAGAGACAGTAGATGGTATCGAGTACAGTATATACATATGAGATGAGTATGTAAACAAAGTGGCATAGTTAAAGTGGCTAGTGATACATGTATTACATGAGGATGCAGTCGATGATATAGAGTACAGTATATACGTATGCATATGAGATGAATAATGTAGGGTAAGTAACATTATATAAGGTAGCATATTTACATAATTTCCCATCAATTCCCATTATTAATGTGGCTGGAGTTGAGTCAGTGTTAGTGTGTTGGCAGCAGCCACTCAATGTTAGTGGTGGCTGTTTAACAGTCTGATGGCCTTGAGATAGAAGCTGTTTTTCAGTCTCTCGGTCCCAGCTTTGATGCACCTGTACTGACCTCGCCTTCTGGATGATAGCGGGGTGAACAGGCAGTGGCTCGGGTGGTTGATGTCCTTGATGATCTTTATGGCCTTCCTGTAACATCGGGTGGTGTAGGTGTCCTGGAGGGCAGGTAGTTTGCCCCCGGTGATGCGTTGTGCAGACCTCACTACCCTCTGGAGAGCCTTACGGTTGAGGGCGGAGCAGTTGCCGTATCAGGCGGTGATACAGCCTGCCAGGATGCTCTCGATTGTGCATCTGTAGAAGTTTGTGAGTGCTTTTGGTGACAAGCCGAATTTCTTCAGCCTCCTGAGGTTGAAGAGGCGCTGCTGCGCCTTCTTCACAATGCTGTCTGTGTGAGTGGACCAATTCAGTTTGTCTGTGATGTGTATGCCGAGGAACTTAAAACTTGCTACCCTCTCCACTACTGTTCCATCGATGTGGATAGGGGGGTGTTCCCTCTGCTGTTTCCTGAAGTCCACAATCATCTCCTTAGTTTTGTTGACGTTGAGTGTGAGCTTATTTTCCTGACACCACACTCCGAGGGCCCTCACCTCCTCCCTGTAGGCCGGCTCGTCGTTGTTGGTAATCAAGCCTACCACTGTTGTGTCGTCCGCAAACTTGATGATTGAGTTGGAGGCGTGCGTGGCCACGCAGTCGTGGGTGAACAGGGAGTACAGGAGAGGGCTCAGAACGCACCCTTGTGGGGCCCCAGTGTTGAGGATCAGCGGGGAGGAGATGTTGTTGCCTACCCTCACCACCTGGGGGCGGCCCGTCAGGAAGTCCAGTACCCAGTTGCACAGGGCGGGGTCGAGACCCAGGGTCTCGAGCTTGATGACGAGCTTGGAGGGTACTATGGTGTTGAATGCCGAGCTGTAGTCGATGAACAGCATTCTCACATAGGTATTCCTCTTGTCCAGATGGGTTAGGGCAGTGTGCAGTGTGGTTGAGATTGCATCGTCTGTGGACCTATTTGGGCGGTAAGCAAATTGGAGTGGGTCTAGGGTGTCAGGTAGGGTGGAGGTGATATGGTCCTTGACTAGTCTCTCAAAGCACTTCATGATGACGGAAGTGAGTGCTACGGGGCGGTAGTCGTTTAGCTCAGTTACCTTAGCTTTCTTGGGAACAGGAACAATGGTGGCCTTCTTGAAGCATGTGGGAACAGCAGACTGGTATAGGGATTGATTGAATATGTCCGTAAACACACCGGCCAGCTGGTCTGCGCATGCTCTGAGGGCGTGGCTGGGGATGCACGTGTGTATGTGCATCCCCAGCCGTGTGAGAGTGTGTACATACCCTGCAGGAGTGAACGGATCAAGTGATGTCATCACTTGGTATGTGTGTGTTAGTCAGTGTGTGTGAATCTTTGTGGAAAGTGGTCATCACTTTTGGGTGTTAGAAATTATACACAACAGCAACATGACTGAACAGGGAAAAACCCTTCTCAAAGTCAGCTCTCAGCTCCGTACAGTGGGGCAAAAAAGTATTTAGTCAACCACCAATTGTGCAAGTTCTCCCACTTAAAAATATGAGAGAGGCCTGTAATCATCATAGGTACACTTCAACTATGACAGACAAAATGAGAAAAAAATCCAGAAAATCACATTGTAGGATTTTTAATGAATTTATTTGCAAAATATGGTGGAAAAAAAGTATTTGGTCCACCTACAAACAAGCAAGATTTCTGGCTCTCACAGACCTGTAACTTCTTCTTTAAGAGGCTCCTCTGTCATCCACTCGATACCTGTATTAATGGCACCTGTTTGAACTTGTTATCAGTATAAAAGACACCTGTCCACAACCTCAAACAGTCACACTCCAAACTTCACTATGGCCAAGACCAAAGAGCTGTCAAAGGACACCAGAAACAAAATTGTAGACCTGCACCAGGCTGGGAAGACTGAATCTGCAATAGGTAAGCAGCTTGGTTTGAAGAAATCAACTGTGGGAGCAATTATTAGGAAATGGAAGACATACAAGACCACTGATAATCTCCCTCGATCTGGGGCTCCACGCAAGATCTCACCCCGTGGGGTCAAAATGATCACAAGAATGGTGAGCAAAAATCCCAGAACCACACGGGGGGACCTAGTGAATGACCTGCAGAGAGCTGGGACCAAAGTAACAAAGCCTACCATCAGTAACACACTACCCCGCCAGGGACTCAAATCCTGCAGTGCCAGACGTGTCCCCCTGCTTAAGCCAGTACATGTCCCGGCCCGTCTGAAGTTTGCTAGAGAGCATTTGGATGATCCAGAAGAAGATTGGGAGAATGTCATATGGTCAGATTAAACCAAAATATAACTTTTTGGTAAAAACTCAACTCGTCGTGTTTGGAGGACAAAGAATGCTGAGTTGCATCCAAAGAACACCATACCTACTGTGAAGCATGAGGGTGGAAACATCATGCTTTGGGGCTGTTTTTCTGCAAAGGGACCAGGACGACTGATCCATGTAAAGGAAAGAATGAATGGGGCCATGTATCGTGAGATTTTGAGTGAAAACCTCCTTCCATCAGCAAGGGCATTGAAGATGAAACGTGGCTGGGTCTTTCAGCATGACAATGATCCCAAACACACCGCCCGGGCAACGAAGGAGTGGCTTTGTAAGAAGCATTTCAAGGTCCTGGAGTGGCCTAGCCAGTCTCCAGATCTCAACCCCATAGAAAATCTTTGGGGGGAGTTGAAAGTCTGTGTTGCCCAGCAACAGCCCCAAAACATCAATGCTCTAAAGGAGATCTGCATGGAGGAATGGGCCAAAATACCAGCAACAGTGTGTGAAAACCTTGTGAAGACTTACAGAAAACATTTGACCTCTGTTTTATTTATTTTTATTTATTTCACCTTTATTTAACCAGGCAGACTAGTTGAGAACAAGTTCTCATTTACAACTGCGACCTGGCCAAGATAAAGCATAGCAGTGTGAACAGACAACACAGAGTTACACATGGAGTAAACAATTAACAAGTCAATAACACAGTAGAAAAAAGAGAGTCTATATACATTGTGTGCAAAAGGCACGAGGAGGTAGGCGAATAATTACAATTTTGCAGATTAACACTGGAGTGATAAAGGATCAGATGGTCATGTACAGGTAGAGATACTGGTGTGCAAAAGAGCAGAAAAGTAAATAAATATAAACAGTATGGGGAGGAGGTAGGTAAATTGGGTGGGCTATTTACCGATAGACTATGTACAGCTGCAGCGATCGGTTAGCTGCTCAGATAGCAGATGTTTGAAGTTGGTGAGGGAGATAAAAGTCTCCAACTTCAGCGATTTTTGCAATTTGTTCCAGTCACAGGCAGCAGAGAACTGGAACGAAAGTCGGCCAAATGAGGTGTTGGCTTTAGGGATGATCAGTGAGATACACCTGCTGGAGCGCGTGCTACGGGTGGGTGTTGCCATCGTGACCAGTGAACTGAGATAAGGCGGAGCTTTACCTAGCATGGACTTGTAGATGACCTGGAGCCAGTGGGTCTGGCGACTAATATGTAGCAAGGGCCAGCCGACTAGAGCATACAGGTCGCAGTGGTGGGTGGTATAAGGTGCTTTAGTAACAAAACGGATGGCACTGTGATAAACTGCATCCAGTTTGCTGAGTAGAGTATTGGAAGCTATTTTGTAGATGACATCGCTGAAGTCGAGGATCGGTAGGATAGTCAGTTTTACTAGGGTAAGTTTGGCGGCGTGAGTGAAGGAGGCTTTGTTGCGGAATAGAAAGACGACTCTAGATTTGATTTTAGATTGGAGATGATTGATATGAGTCTGGAAGGAGAGTTTACAGTCTAGCCAGACACCTAGGTACTTATAGATGTCATTGCCAACAAAGGGTATATAACAAAGTATTGGGATAAACTTTTGCTATTGACCAAATACTTATTTTCCACCATAATTTGCAAATAAATTCATTAAAAATCCTACAATGTGATTTTCTGGATTTTCTTTCTCATTTTGTCTGTCATAGTTGAAGTTAACCTATGATGAAAATTACAGGCCCCTCTCATCTTTTTAAGTGGGAGAACTTGCACAATTGGTGGCTGACTAAATACTTTTTTGCCCCACTGTAACAAAAAGGCATTCAGACATATGTGGCACACAAGATACATGGTGCTCTCGGCCCCAGCCACTACAGATCAGGAGCTTTAAATGGCACCTCTCACCTACTCTCTGCTGCTTTGCATGTTGGTTGTATTGAAATTTGTAACACTAACTTCAACAGGCAGTCACACTGTAACATCAAGCTGTTAACTTATACAGCCCTGCTTTGTTGCTATGCGTCTTCCGTAGCCACAACAGCTGGCTGTTGCATTATGGGAAGAGTAGTTTCAGTTTCAAGCTCTAACAGACTTCTGTGGACAAGCCTTTAGTATACATGTAGCCCACCTCTTCTTGTAGCATGCTCACATGAACAGTGTTGTGTAGTTGCTATCCTGACTGTAGTTATGTGTGTATGGGGGGGTCGCACTCTGACAATAAGGAAGTGTAATGCGAGCATGACCTTTGTGTGTCAAACACAAATGGAACACAAAAGGTTAGACACACACACACGTGCACATACACAGCTGAAAGAAGAGAACAAACACTCAGACAGAAGAGGGGAGGAGTGGAGGACAGGTGGGTTAGAAGGAAAGAGAGAGAGAATGAGAAGGACAGAGGAAAATGTATGATTAGTTTAACCATTATATACTGGAGGGGCTAGTTTGTTTTTCATTCCTGATAGTGATGGTGAGCAGATGTGCAGTTCCTTAAAGTGACCTTTTAAAGGTGCTCTCTCTCTCTCTCTCTCTCTCTCTCTCTCTCTCTCTCTCTCTAGTTCATTATCTCATTGAGGAACAGTGTTTGGTATGACATATTCAGAGTAATCTCACTGGACTGTGTCTGTTTGCAAAACACTAGTGGTGCTTTGATCATTCTGAGGGGATAGAGAAGAGAGAGATAGAGATGTGACATTAGATTGAGGCAAGGAGAGACAAAGAATTATAGTTGAATTTTAAAGATGAAATCTACGATTTTATATTGCGTTGACATTTATAAAGTATCTCTTTCTGTAAGAGATTCCGGCCTGTCAGCTTTTTTTGTTCCTGTCTGTCTCTTGCTTTCACTGTTTTGTGAAAAGAGCCACAAAAAGGAAGGAAGGAGCGAGAGAGTGTCACAGAACGACAGAGAGAAAAAGAGGGGAGGGACGGAGGGTAAGACATACACGAGCCTGTCAGCAAGAGTGTCGCTTGTTTTCAGAAGGAGCTGAGAACAGTAAGATTGTTTACTTATCTACCTAAAGTGAGATATATCAAGAAAGGGTAAGGGAGGAAAGAGGGTTTGATGAACAGATTAGTGTGGGAGTAAAAGAGGAAGAAAAGACAGGTGGTTTAGAGGGGTGTTCTTTGTGTATGTGATGTTGAATGAGAGAAATGAATAAATACAGCAAACTAATGTGTGGAGGAGGGCAGTTAGAGAGAGAGAGAGAGGGATGATAATGGAAGTAAAACATTATTTTTAGAAGTACATTTGTAGTTAATAACTGGCTAGATTTGCAGATTTAGAAAGGGCATGAAGATGCATCAATTATGTACAGTATTTGTTACATTACCATGTATCATAATTTGCTAGCCTGGAGGTTGTACCTGTACGTGTACCCTCACTATCCCGTCTCCTTCTCTTTGGGCCCAGAAGAAGTGAAGGTGAAAATGGTTCGGTGAGTTGATCTCCTCCCTCTTAAGACCCAGTTGCTCAACCCTGGTCTCTGCCTTTACCTAACGCGTGATGTCAACTTCTCTCTTTCTTTTACTTGTTCTCTCTGTTTCTTTACCATCAGTACTTTGTTCTTTAGACTTTTCTGCTGTCTTGTGTGTTTGTAGTTCCCACGTAACGTTTTGTTTTCAAACTCTGTAGGAATTCCCAGTTATTTTGCAGTAGTTTTTCAAATTCTTGAAATGTTGCCCAATTCTGATTGATTCTACCTTTGCATCCTACTCTTAGTCTATCAATAGCTTGACCATGTCGTGTGTAGCTACAACTACACTGAAACTTGGCAACAGATATCAAAGTGATGGTCTACTTGTTAGTGAGAGATTGTCGAAGGAAAGATAATAGATTGTACATTTACAATCATAAATCATTCCCTCTAGTTTAGAAAGCATTATCAGTCCTACCTCTCAGATGTGTGATACAATCGTTAGCAGCATGTTGTTCTGTAGAATAGGCTAGTATAGTATCCATTGAATGAAAAGTTGGTGCTTTGTGGTGAGGTGGGTTTGTGGTCTGTTTGTCATCTCTTAGGCCTTAGTCAGGCTTTACCATTCAAATGTTTTGCTAGTTCTTTGCCTTGAAGCAATATTGTATACTAGCGTATACTTAAAAAAGGTTGCAATAATGCTGTGTAGGCTGCTCTCTACCTAGTACTGTGTTAATCTATGAGCTGGTAATGGTACCTAGTACTGTGTTAATCTATGAGTTGATAATGGTACCTAGTACTGTGTTAATCTATGAGCTGGTAATGGTACCTAATACTGTGTTAATCTATGAGCTGATAATGGTACCTAGTACTGTGTTAATCTATGAGCTGGTAATGGTACCTAGTACTGTGTTAATCTATGAGCTGGTAATGGTACCTAGTACGGTGTTAATCTATGAGTTGATAATGGTACCTAGTACTGTGTTAATCTATGAGCTGGTAATGGTACCTAGTACTGTGTTAATCTATGAGCTGATAATGGTACCTAGTACTGTGTTAATCTATGAGCTGATAATGCTACTTAGTACTGTGTTAATCTTTGAGCTGATAATGGTACCTAGTACTGTGTTAATCTATGAGCTGGTAATGGTACCTAGTACTGTGTTAATCTATGAGCTGGTAATGGTACCTAGTACTGTGTTAATCTATGAGCTGGTAATGGTACCTAGTACTGTGTTAATCTATGAGCTGGTAATGGTACATAGTACTGTGTTAATCTATGAGTTGGTAATGGTACCTAGTACTGTGTTAATCTATGAGCTGATAATGGTACCTAGTACGGTGTTAATCTATGAGCTGATAATGGTACCTAATACTGTGTTAATCTATGAGCTGATAATGGTACCTAGTACTGTGTTAATCTATGAGCTGGTAATGGTACCTAGTACTGTGTTAATCTATGAGTTTGTAATGCTACCTAGTACTGTGTTAATCTATGAGCTGGTAATGGTACCTAGTACTGTGTTAATCTATGAGCTGGTAATGGTACCTAGTACTGTGTTAATCTATGAGCTAGTAATGGTACCTAGTACTGTGTTAATCTATGAGCTGGTAATGGTACCTAGTACTGTGTTAATCTATGAGCTGGTAATGGTACCTAGTACTGTGTTAATCTATGAGCTGGTAATGGTACCTAGTACTGTGTTAATCTATGAGCTGGTAATGGTACCTAGTACTGTGTTAATCTATGAGCTGATAATGGTACCTAGTACGGTGTTAATCTATGAGCTGATAATGGTACCTAATACTGTGTTAATCTATGAGCTGATAATGGTACCTAGTACTGTGTTAATCTATGAGCTGGTAATGGTACCTAGTACTGTGTTAATCTATGAGTTTGTAATGGTACCTAGTACTGTGTTAATCTATGAGCTGGTAATGGTACCTAGTACTGTGTTAATCTATGAGCTGGTAATGGTACCTAGTACTGTGTTAATCTATGAGCTGGTAATGGTACCTAGTACTGTGTTAATCTATGAGCTGGTAATGGAATGCAGGGTTTTGAAATGGGATTTAACAGACACATTGTGATTTAACTCATCTTTATTACCACGTCTCATATAATTTCCCCCCAAGGGAAGAAACAGAGTATCAAAGAGATGATGTGGCTCAGTGGACAGGTGTGGAAGGGCCAGATGATAACCCTTTGTGTGTGCATGTGCTTATGTGCGTGGCCCGATCTGTGTGTGTGTGGTTTGTATGTATATGTGTGTAATGTGTCTCTCTGTGTGTATCCAGCTGGTTCCACAGGGATATCTCTGGCTTGGATGCTGAGTCTGTTTTGAAGAGCCGGGGCGTCCATGGCAGCTTCCTGGCCCGACCCAGCAGGAAGAACCAGGGAGACTTCTCTCTCTCTGTCAGGTAGGAATACACCCCATATCTTTCTTTGTCCTTCTCTCTCTCTTTCTCTGTCAGCTAGGATATCCTCTCTCTCTATCTCTCTCTCACTCTCTCTCTCTCTCTCTCTGTCTCTCTCTCTCCATCAGCTAGGACATCCTCCATCTCTTTCTCCTCCTCTCTCTTCATCAGATGGAGATACTCCATCTCTTTCTCTCCTTCTTTGTCTCTCCTTCTCTCCTTCACTCAACCTACAGTGCCTTTGGAAAGTATTCAAATCCCTTGACTTTTTCCACATTTTGTTGTGTTACAAAGTGGGATTAAAATGTGTTTAATTTTATTTTTTTGTCAATGGTCTACACAAAATAATCTGGAATATCAAAGTGGAAGAAATGTTTTGTAAAAATATTATTAATGTTAAGTATTCAACTTTAGTGTAGATTTGGTCTCGTATTTTAGGTTTTTGAAAGCTAATTTAATCTCCCAGTGTCTGGTAGAAAGCAGACACAACCAGGCATTCCTCTAGGATTTTGCCTGTGAGCGCCAGCCCATTTTTTTTCTTATCCTGAAAAACTCCCCAGTCCTTAACGATTACAAGCATACCCATAACATGATGCAGCCCCCACTATGCTTGAAAATATGGAGAGTGGTACTCAGTAATGTATTGCATTGGATTTGCCCCAAACATAACACTACATTTCAGCACAAAACGTCAATTGCTTAGCCACATTTTTTGCAGTATTACTTTATTTAGTGCCTTGTTGCAAATATATATTTTTCTGTACAGGCTTCCTTGTTTTCACTCTGTCAATTAGTTTAGTATTGTGGAGTAACTACAATGTTGTTGATCCATCCTCCGTTTTCTCCTATCACAACCATTAAACTCTATAACTGTTTTAAAGTCACCATTGGCCTCATGGTGAAATCCCTAAGTGGTTTCCTTCCTCTCTGGCAACTGAGTTAGGAAGGACACATGTATCTTTGTTGTGACTGGGTGTATTGATACACCGTCCAATGTGTAATTAATAACATCATGCTCAAAGGGATACTCAATGTCTGCTTTTTTATTTTACCCATCTACCAATACGTGCCCTTCTTTCTGAGCCATTGAAAAACCTCCCTGGTCTTTGTGGTTGAATCTGTGTTTTGAATTCACTGCTCGACTGAGGGACCTTACAGATAAAGTCCATGCAACTTATTATGTGAATTGGTAAGCACATTTTACTCCTGAACTTATTAAGGCTTGCCATAACAAAGGGGTTGAATACTTATTGACTCAAGACATTTCAGCTATTTATTTGTAATTAATTTGTCAAACATTTGAAAAACATAATTCCACTTTGACATTATGGGGTACTGTGTGTATTCCAGTGACCAACAAAATCTAAATTTTATCAATTTGAATTTCAGGATCTAACAGCAAATTGTGGAATAAGTCAAGGGGTGTGAATACTTTCTGAAGGCACTGTATGTTAACCTACAGCATTTCACTACACCTGCAATAACATCTACTAGATGTGTATGTGACCAATAACATTTGATTTGAAAATTTGATTTAATTAAATTTGATTTATAGTATATCCTCTCTCCTCACTCATCATTTCCTCTCTCCTTTTCTTGCCCTCTGTCAGGTACAGATACACTGCATCTCTCTTTTGCTACTTATTTTGCTACTTAAAATATATTTGACTTAACTAGTTTAGGTGGAATTGTCTACTGTCACTGACTGGCCCATGAATGTCCCCTTTCCCCTGATCTTTGACCCCAGGGTGGGTGAGCTGGTGACCCACATCCGTATCCAAAACACAGGGGACTTCTACGACCTGTATGGAGGGGAGAAGTTTGCCACGCTGTCCGAGCTGGTGGAGTACTACACTGCGGAGAATGGGATCCTGCAGGACAAAGACGGCACCATCATCGAGCTCAAATACCCCTTCAACTGCTCTGACCCCACCACTGAGAGGTCAGTGCACTCTAACCTTTAACCTTTACCCCTAACCCTTAATTCCACCAGAGTCAGTCAGTCAAGTCGGTGTACTCTTGCCTCAAATCTCTAACCCTTAACTCTGCTTTCACTGTTCTGCTGAATTTCGTTGCATGTTTATCAAACGGAAGCAGATCATATAAAATACTCCTGAGACATCCAGCCATTTTGTCATTTATTAATCTAAACGCTTTATGTTGAGGATCATAAAGCTTTCAGAAGGAAAGGTAATTCTATGGCCTTTACTTTGAGGCGTGTGTGTGCGTGCGTGTGTGTGTGTGTGTGTATGTGTGTGTGTGTGTAAATCCCTCATGTTCTACCCTCACTGCCCCTCCTTTCTCCACTCTATTTTCTCTCTCTGTCAGTTTGACTTCCCTTTCTTGCTGCGGTTGGAAACTTTAGATTTTGACACATTTGAAAACAGTGACCAGACCCTCAATACCTTCCTCTCTCCTAACCTCCATCTTGCTCTATTTCAGTCTTTCTGATCTCTTTCTCGATACTCATATCACAGGTACTGCTGTGATGGTATGCTTTATAGTCTAATTTTAATGCAGAGGTGTCATTCTATGATGTTTATGCCTCTGTAACTGTCTCACTCATCATTATTCACAATCCATTCATGATTATCCATAATCATGGTAGCATCCAAATTAATTCAGAAGTGTTTAGAAACATACATTATTTACCATTCATTTTCATTGGGCACAAAATAATCTGAAACACAGCCAAAACAAACTGAACATGCATCCAACAAGTCAGTAGAGTCACCAAGCTTGATGTAGTCATTGCGGGCTAGGAATATAGGGCCAAATATTTGGGGGGGATCTATGGGGGTGGGGGGGGAGATATGGGGTGAGGAAGAAAAGGGGGGTAGTTTGTGTGGGGCTCAGGCTATAAATATCATGCTGTCTTGAGCCACGAAATCTTTCCGACCGCAAAGCAGGAAGTTCAGATGTAGAAATCGAGAACTACCCCTAAATTTAAACAGCAGGCAGCACTCAGAGACGATCCCCATACTAACGAGTGTAAACTCTCCCAGACACACAGACGCATGCACGCAAACACACACTATACTCTCAGGACAGAAATACCTTGCATAAACCCATATAAAGTGCATCTGTACAGGCCGTAAATACACATTAGTTACCAAAATGTCCTCAAACATTTATTAAAGTCCTCTACCAAGTCTTCTTCCATTCTCCTCCATGTAGGGCATAGTGATGTTTCCATCAGAGCTTCATTGACCCCTTCTCTGTCATACACCATACAGGTGGTATCATGGACACCTGTCAGGCCCCAACGCAGAGAAGTTGCTATGGGAACGGGACGAGCCGGGCACCTTCCTGGTGCGGGAGTCTCTGTCCAAACCTGGAGACTTTGTTCTGTCTGTTCTGACTGAGGAGAAGAGCAAGGCATCCAGCGGAGGGAGGAGGGTCTCACACATAAAGATCATGTGCCAGGTGTGTGTGTGTGTGTGTGTGTGTGTGTGTGTGTGTGTGTGTGTGTGTGTGTGTGTGTGTGTGTGTGTGTGTGTGTGTGTGTGTGTGTGTGTGTGTGCGTGTGCGTGCGTGCGTGTGTGTGCATGAGTGTGTGCGAGCATGTGAGTGTTCGTGTGTTTTTCTCTCTCTAACACACATTCACTCACATTCACTATTGCAATTTCACATTGCAATCTTTGCTATAATATTTCCCATATCTGAGTACATCTTGTTATGAAACCAGACCAATTTTCAGTTTCCCCAAAATGTTCATTCTTATGCAACGAATGACCTTCCTGCTTCCAACATCTAGGAGAAAACCTGACAAACATCAAACACACCACCACTACTGTCTCAGCACAGAAACAGTTATACAAAGTCCAGTCAATATGAACATATAGGTTTGAGTTTGAGAGATATCACTGTCTTGGTTACAAAAGTATGCCAAGCGGTTATGTTTTAATTAGTTAGTTATGTATTTAATTTGGACCCTTAGGTGACGTGTGAAAATGCGTATACGATTCCAATAAAATACATGAGAATGAGAATTGGTATTCACAATTAAGTACTTTATATTCATGTGTGTACAGTAACTACCACTAGAAATAAAAAATAGCATAGTTATTTCCGAGTGCAGAGCTAGACTGTAACTAACTGCATTCATCCCCAAACCTACTTTTCGTAGATTCAACATTATTAGCAGCACCATCATGGTTAGGTTATTTTTAGCTGTGGTAATACAGTGCAGACATGAGGTGGATTTGAATGAGAGGCATTGTAGGGCTGGAGTCTAAAGTTTTCAGGGTCAGAAGATTATCACACAGGTCATTGAGTCCTGGCACAGGCCCTACCAGGAGCAAGCATCAGGTGCATTTCTTAATAGCTAACCGGAAGTACATTAAAGATATTTTCTGGTACTACACCGGCTCCGACGCTCGTCGGATGTGGCAGGGCTTGCAAACTATTACAGACTACAAAGGGAAGCACAGCCGCGAGCTGCCCAGTGACACGAGCCTACCAGACGAGCTAAATCATTTCTATGCTCGCTTCGAGGCAAGCAACACTGATGCATGCATGAGAGCATCAGCTGTTTTTCATCTAATTTTTTTATTTTACCTTTATTTAACTAGGCAAGTCAGTTAAGAACAAATTCTTATTTTCAATGACAGCCTAGGAACAGTGGGTTAACTGCCTGTTCAGGGGCAGAAAGATTTGTACCTTCTCAGCTCGGGGGTTTGAACTTGACGACTGTTCCTGATGACTGTGTGATCACACTCTCCGTAGCCGATGTGAGTAAGACCTTTAAACAGGTCAACATACACAAGGCTGCGGGGCCAGACGGATTACCAGGACGTGTGCTTCGGGCATGTGCTGACCAACTTGCAGGTGTCTTCACTGACATTTTTCAACATGTCCCTGAGTCTGTAATACCAACATGCTTCAAGCAGACCACCATAGTCCCTGTGCCCAAGAACACAAATGCAACCTGCCTAAATGACTACAGACCCGAAGCACACACGTCCGTAGCCATGAAGTGCTTTGAAAGGCTGGTAATGGCTCACATCAACACCATTATCCCAGAAACCCTAGACCCACTCCAATTTGCATACCGCCCAAACAGATCCACAGATGATGCAATCTCTATTGTACTCCACACTGCCCTTTCCCACCTGGGACTAAACACCTCCCTCTGCAACTGGATCCTGTACCTCCTGACAGGCTGACCCCAGGTGGTGAGGGTAGGTAGCAACACATCTGCCACGCTGATCCTCAACACTGGAGCTCCCCAGGGGTGCGTGCTCAGTCCCCTCCTGTACTCCCTGTTCACCCACGACTGCATGGCCAGGCACGACTCCAAGACCATCATTAAGTTTGCTGACGACAACAACAGTGGTAGGCCTGATCACCGACAATGACGAGACAGCCTATAGGGAGGAAGTCAGAGACCTGGCTGGGTGGTGCCAGAATAACAACCTATCCCTCAACATAACCAAGACTAAGGAGATGATTGTGGACTACAGGAAAAGGAGCACCGAGCACGTCCCCATTGTCATCGACGGGGCTGTAGTGGAGCAGGTTGAGAGCTTCAAATTCCTTGGTGTCCACATCAACAACAAACTAGATTGGTCCATACACACCAAGACAGTCGTGAAGAGGGCACGAAAAAGCCTATTCCCCCTCAGGAAACTAAAAAGATATGGCATGGGTCCTGAGATCCTCAAAAGGTTCTACAGCTGCAACATCGAGAGCATCCTGACCGGTTGTATCACTGCCTGGTACAGCAATTGCTCTGCCTCCGACCGTAAGGCACTTCAGAGGGTAGTGCGTACGGCCCAGTACATCACTGGGACAAAGCTGCCTGCCATCCAGGACTTCTACACCAGGCGGTGTCAAAGGAAGGCCCTAAAAATTGTCAAAGACCCCAGCCACCCCAGTCATAGTCTGTTCTCTCTACTACTGTATGGCAAGCAGTACCGGAGTGCCAAGTCTAGGACAAAAAGGCTTCTCAACAGTTTTTACCTCCAAGCCATAAGACTCCTAAACAGCTACTGTCTGTTGATCTAATATGCATAGTCACTTGAACTATACATTCATGCAGATACTACCTAAATGGCCCGACCAACCAGTGCTCCCGCACATTGGCTAACCGGACTATCTGCATTGTGTCCCACCACCTGCCAACCCCTCTTTTTACGCTTTTGCTACTCTCTGTTCATCATATATGCATAGTCACTTTAACAATACCTACATGTACATACTACCTCAATAAGCCTGACTAACCAGTGTCTGTATATAGCCTTACTACTCTTTTTTTCAAATGTCTTTTTACTGTTGTTTTATTTCTTTACTTACCGACACACACACACACACACACATACCTTTTTTCCCTGCACCATTGGTTAGAGCCTGTAAGTAAGCATTTCACTGTAAGGTCTACACTTGTTGTATTCGGCGCACGTGACAAATTTACTTTGATTTGATTTGATTTTGTTTACTTTTGAACCAGTGGTTCTGAAAGTAGCGCCCACGAGCCAAAAGTGGTCCCTGAAAATTGCATACTATGTCACAGATGGGCAGATATGTTCACCTCGCTCTCCCCCTTTCTGATTTTCTCTATTTTTACATATTTTTGATATTGAATGCTATCAGATCTTCAACCAAGACCTAATATTAGATTAAGAAAACCTGAGTTTACAAATTAGAAAACAAATTGATGATTATTTTATTTATTTAATTGACATAGTTATGCAACACCCTTACACTCAATAACTGGTTGTGCCACCTTTAGCTGCAATGACTGCAACCAAATGCTACCTGTAGTTGTTGATCAGTCTCTCACATCGCTGTGGAGGAATTTTGGCCAACTCTTGCATGCAGAACTACTTCAACTCAACAACATTTGTGTGTTTTCAAGAATGAACTGCTCGTTTCAAGTCCTGCCACAACATCCAAATTGAGATTTAGTCTGGACTTTGACTCGGACATTCCAAAACTTCAAATGTGTTGATTTTTAGTCATTTTCATGACTTGATTGTTTGTATTCAATCATTGTCTTGCTGCATGACCCAGCTGCGCTTCAGCTCACAGACGGATGGCCTGACATTCTCCAGTAGAATTCTCTGATACAGAGCAAAATTCATGGTTCCTTCTACTAATAAGGCTAGTCGTCCAGGCTTGAGGCAGCAAAGCATCCCCAAACCATCACACTACCACCATCATGCTTGACCGTTGGTATAAGGTTCTTACTGTAGAATGCAGTGTTTGGTTTTCGCCAGGTATAATGGGACTCATGTCGTCATATATTTATATAAATAGAATGACCGGTACACGGTGGGAGGCACAGAGATGTTTGACACCCTGGCTGACCTGATGGAGCACTACAAACGCAAAGGCATCGAGGAGATGTCTGGAACCTGGGTGCACCTCAAACAGGTAAAGACTTACAGGACTTACAGTTGTAACCCCATACAGGTTACAAGAGTCACCGTGAGTGTTGCAGTAAAGTTACAACCTTACACAGGTCGGATATACTGTATCTTATAATGGGTTCACCTGAATGACAAGTTAGAGCCATATCCGAACAAATCTTGACTTATTCTCCTCTCCTTCTCTTTCCTGTCCACTCCATCCTTCTCTCCTTCAGCCCTACTTCTCCACCAGAGTGAATGCAGCAGACATTGACAGCAGAGTGAGGCTGCTGGACCAGATGGCCGAGAGAGAGAACGAGGGAGACAAGAAGACCAAAGCAGGATTCTGGGAGGAGTTTGATGTAAGTCGATTAAGTTTTTGATGGAAGGAAGATGTGATGTTTTGAACAACCCTTCTTAACCTCTTCCTCTCTTTACTCAACCTGGTCTCAGAGCATTTAAATGATTATGTATGTAAATTCGAGACACTCCATTTAGTATGATATGTTAAGTTTCTTATTGTATGTATTCATGTGTGGATAGGGGCCTCCCTGTTGGCGCAGTGGTTAAGGGCGCTGTACAGCAGTGCCAGCTGCGCCACCAGAGACTCTAGGGAGGGTTTGGCCGGTAGGGAAATCCTTGTCTCATCGCGCACCAGCGACTCCTGTGGCGGGCCGGGCGCAGTGCATGCTAACCAAGGTTGCCAGGTGCACGGTGTTTCCTCCGACACATTGGTGCGGCTGGCTTCCGGGTTGGATGCGCCCTGTGTTAAGAAGCAGTGCGGCTTGGTTGGGTTGTGTATCGGAGGACGCATGACTTTCAACCTTCGTCTCACCCGAGCCCGTATGGGAGTTGTAGCGATGAGACAAGATAGTAGCTACTAAAACAATTGGATACCACAAAATTGGGGAGAAAAAGGGGTAAAAAATATATATATAATTAATTTGTGGATGACCAGTAAACCCATTTTATATGATATGTTATGAATTACAATTCTTATATGTTACAAATTTGCAAAACGTACTACATGTTACGATTTTTTTTTCAGTATGATAAGTTATGAATGGCTAGCGTTAACTACTTGGCTAATTTTTAGCTAGTCTAGGGTTAGGGTTAAGATTAGGAGTTAGGTTGAAGGGTTGAGGTTAGTGCTAGGGGAAGGGTTAGCTAACATGCTAAGTAGTTGCAAAGTAGCTAAAAAGTAGTAAGTATTTGAAAAGTAGCTAAAATGCTAAAGTTGTCCATGATTAGATTCAAACTAGCAGCCTTGGGTTGCTAAATGTTCGCGTTATACACCCACGCATCCACCCCGAACAACCACCCTACTTTTGTTTTGCTTTAACAATCTATCTTATGTTACCAAACCAAACGTAACATATACTAATTTGATTGTCTCGGATTTAGATTTACTATGTTATGTCTAGTCTATGAGACCAGGATGCTTAACTCTACTGTAGGTTTTCTGAGGCCAAATTTCTTACATGCTGACCACACCAGCTTTGCAAAATAAATGAACACATACATGTTGTTCAATCATTGCATCGGAACGAGCGTCTGCATAGCCAGGCGCTAAAATAGAACTTGTCAATATTTGTGATGCTTGACGAGCTGCAAATCCAATCTCTCCCATCTCCTCATTGGTTTTTAGGAGCATATACCCATGTAGGTGATTGAAAGATTAACTGAGGTCCACACTCCAGTCCAGTTGGTAGTGGTAATGCACCTCAAAGTTGTTTAGCACCCGCCATATAAAGTCCAAAGAAGAAGCCTGAAGGAGGAGAGATTACTAGAAATTAACTCAGTTTACCCTTTTATCTGTGGAATAATTGTAAGAGTAGGAGACCTTGTGCATTTCAGGTAAAATAACAATTGAATGTTTATATCCCAGGACAAATTAGCCAGCAACAGCAAGATAGCTAGCTAAATTGCCATGAATGTTTAATGCTTTTCGACCTGTCCCCAAATTAATATAGTTGGATCAGAGTTCGTTTTGATATTTTAACCTGCGTCCTCTGATCTCGTCTGGTGTGGATGGACAAAATCAACATGCGCGCCCGGTGTAGTCAGCATGAAACTGTGTCTGTGTTTGATGCTTTAGTTGGTCATATAAGCTGTGTATGTAATGTGCCTTTGCTCTTGTGCAACATGGTGAAACATGTTCCGTTAGACAAGTCAAAGTGAGAGTGTTGCAAGGAAAAACTATAATCAAATGGTTAAAGGTCTCACTACTACAGCCATAGGAAACATTTTTACTACCACCATGTGGTAGCATATGGTACTGCTATTTGAGGCCTCTGTCTCAATTGTCTAATCTCAGAAACCCACAACAAAACCTTGCATAATTGTGTTAGATGCTAAAGAGTCTGGCCACGAGAGATTAGAAATTGTCAAACACTAATTCCAAACTGCTTTAACAGCACATTAAAAATAACTTTTCAAATGGTAAAAAAAATATGGGTAATGAATGTACATTATCTGTATGTTTATAAAGAATACATAACACATAATAAACATGCCATATTTATAGAGCATTCATGAATGTATTCATAGTAATACAGTATGTCAGTATTCCACAAATACTGGGAATGGGGATTTGCATGTCTTTAAACATTAACTCATTCTCCTGAAGGTATTCCTGAACAGATTTTGAGTTGTCACAGCTGGGTTGAGTGAATCTATGTTTGGGATTTTTACAGTCAATCCCTTCCCTCAAGACTGTGAGGTTAGGTTACTCTGGTCCTGGAGTACACATGCAGGCTTTTGTTCTAGCCCAGTGAAATAGTAAACACTGGATGTATGTGTAATCCCAATCCTTTAGACCAATTAGAGTTCACCTGAGCTGACACAGGCTAAAATACAGGATGAGAGGGGCTGATGATGCTGATTAAGAACCTCACTGAAACTCCCCTCATATCCAGGGGACTGGATTAGCACTAGCAGCAGCTTCCACCAGGGGTCAGGGGTCAGGACAGGTTATAAGGCAATACAGGTTGTACACACAAGTTGTACACACAATACCCCATAATGACATAGCAAAACACTTTTTTTGTGTGCAAATGTATTCAAAATAAAAAACTTATATCACATTTACATAAGTATTCAGACCCTTTACTCAGTGCTTTTTTGAAATAACTTTGGCAGCGATTACAGCCTCGAGTCTTCTTGTATGACGCTACACGCTTGGCACACCTGTATTTGGGGAGTTTCTCCCATTCTTCTCTGCAGATCCTCTCAAGCACAGCTATTTTCATGTCTCACTAGAGATGTTCGATTGGGTTCAAGTCCAGGCTCTGGCTGGGCCACTCAAGGCCATTCAGAGACTTGTCCTGAAGCCACTCATGCGTTGTCTTGGCTGTGTGCTTAGGGTCATTGTGCTGTTGGAAGGTGAACCTTCACCCCAGTCTGAGGTCCTGAGTACTCTGGAGCAGGTTTTCATCAAGAATTTCTCTGTACTTTGCTCCGTTGATTTTTCCCTCAATCCTGACTAATCTCCCAGTCCCTGCTGCTGAAAAACATCCCCACTGCATGATGCTGCCACCACTATGCTTCACCGTAGGGATGGTGCCAGGTTTTCTCCAGACGTGACGCTTGGCATTCAGGCCTAAAGTTCAATCTTGGTTTCATCAGACCAGAAAATCTTGTTTCTCATGGTCTGAGAGTCTTTAGGTGCCTTTTGGCAAACTCCAAGCGGGCTATCATTTGCCTTTTACTGAGGACTGGCTTCCGTCTGGCCTCTCTACCACGAAGGCCTGATTGGTGGAGTGCTACAGAGATGGTTGTCCTTCTGGAAGGTTCTCCCATCTCCACAGAGGAACTCTGGATCTCTGTCAGAGTGACCATCGGGTTCTTGGTCACCTCCCTGACCAAGGCCCTTCACCCCCAATTGCTCAGTTTTGCCAGGCAGCCAGCTCTAGGAAGAATCTTGGTGATTCAAACTTCTTCTATTTAAGAATGATAGAGGGCACTATGTTCTTGGGGACCTTCAATGCTGCAGAAATGTCCAATCAATTGAATTTACCTCAGTTGGACTCCAATCAAGTTGTAGAAACATCTCAAGAATGATAATTGGAAACAGGATACACCTGAGCTCAATTTTTGAGTCTCATAGCAAAGGCTCTGAATACATATGTAAATATGGTATTTCTGTTTATTATTTGTGATAAATTTGCTAAAAAAAAAAGAGAAAATGTTTTCGCTTTGTCTTTATGGGGTATTGTGTGTAGATTGATGAGTATTTTTCTATTTATTTAATCAATTTCAGAATAAGGCTGTAACATAACAAAATGTGGAAAAAGTAAAGGGGTCTGAATACTTTCCGAATATACAGTATTTATTCCGGGAAAGGGGAGTGGTTTTGGGCGTTAAATCACTGTAAATCTCGTCAAAGATACTATGGGCTAACTTGGATGTGAGTTAGATAGTGACCTATCTGGTGAGGGTATAAATTTAAAAGCTCTCTCCAACGTTAACTAAAAAGTATAATTTCTGGCTAAGAAAATCAAGATTTCTTGGTACTAGTACCTCTTGGTATAGTAGTTATCCCTAGGGCATCAAGAATTAAACCTCTCATAATCAGATAGTCAGGATTACTTCAAGCTCCTATCCTGCAGTCAGGATCACACCCAACTCCTATCCTGTAGTCAGGATCACACCCAACTCCTATCCTGTAGTCAGGATCACACCCAAGCTCCTATCCTGTAGTCAGGATCACACCCAAGCTCCTATCCTGTAGTCAGGATCACACCCAAGCTCCTATCCTGTAGTCAGGATCACACCCAAGCTCCTATCCTGTAGTCAGGATCACACCCAAGCTCCTATCGTGTAGTCAAGATCACACCCAAGCTCCTATCCTGTAGTCAGGATCACACCCAAGCTCCTATCCTGTAGTCAGGATCACACCCAACCTCCTATCCTGCAGTCAGGATCACACCCAAGCTCCTATCCTGCAGTCAGGATCACACCCAAGCTCCTATCCTGTAGTCAGGATCATACCCAAGCTCCTATCCTGTAGTCAGGATCACACCCAAGCTCCTATCCTGTAGTCAGGATCACACCCAAGCTCCTATCCTGTAGTCAGGATCACACCCAAGCTCCTATCCTGTAGTCAGGATCATATCCAAGCTCCCATCCTGTAGTCAGGATCACACCCAAGCTCCCATCATGTAGTCAGGATCACACCCAAGCTCCCATCATGTAGTCAGGATTATTCTCAAACTCCCATCATGTAGTCAGGATTACTCTCAAACTCCCATCATGTAGTCAGGATTACTCTCAAACTCCCATCATGTGGTCAGGATTACTCTCAAACTCCCATCATGTAGTCAGGATTACTCTCAAACTCCCATCATGTAGTCAGGATTACTCTCAAACTCCCATCATGTAGTCAGGATTACTCTCAAACTCCCATCATGTAGTCAGGATTACTCTCAAACACCCATCATGTAGTCAGGATCACACCCAAGCTCCCATCATATAGTCATCACTCTCACTTTGATTACCTGAAATGGCTCAAGGTAAAAACAACTGAAGTCACTCAAATCAAGATAGGGTTTATCAACTAAACTGTATAGCCTTGTCCCCACATACTCTTCCTTTCGCTGCCTTTCCTTCCAGTTCTCTGCTGCCCATGACTGGAACGAATTGCAAAAATCTCTGAAGCTGGAGTCTTATATCTTCCTCTCTAACTTTAAGCATCAGCTGTCAGAGCAGCTTACCGATCACTGTACCTGTACACAGCCAATCTGTAAATAGCACACCCAACTACCTCATCCCCATATTATTACTTACCCTCTTGCTCTTTTGCACCCCAGTATCTCAACTTGCACATCATCATCTGCACATCTATCACTCCAGTGTTAATGCTAAATTGTAATAATTTTTTGCCTCTATGGCCTATTTATTACCTACCTCCCTACTCTTCTACATTTGCACACACTGTACACAGTTCTATTTTTGCATTGTGTTATTGACTGTACGTTTGTTTATGTGTAACTCTGTGTTGTTGTTTTTGTCGCACTGCTTTGCTTTATCTTGGCCAGGTCGCAGTTGTAAATGAGAACTTGT
This sequence comes from Oncorhynchus kisutch, assembly GCF_002021735.2. NCBI lineage: Eukaryota > Metazoa > Chordata > Actinopteri > Salmoniformes > Salmonidae > Oncorhynchus > Oncorhynchus kisutch. Next base: position 6,446,527 of record NC_034175.2, on the reverse strand, counting down.
TCTCAACTGGACGACCTGGTTAAATAAAGGTGTTCTCAACTGGACGACCTGGTTAAATAAAGGTGTTCTCAACTGGACGACCTGGTTAAATAAAGGTGTTCTCAACTGGACGACCTGGTTAAATAAAGGTGAAATCAAAAAATAAAAATACCTATATGTAATTATTTCAGCCGCATTAGAGACTCGTCCGAGATTCCAAAAGACTGGAAAGCTGCCGCGGTCATCCTCCTCTTCAAAGGGGGTGACACTCTAGACCCAAACTGTTACAGACCTATACCCATCCTGCCCTGTCTTTCAAAAGTCTTCGAAAGCCCAGTTAACAAACAGATCACTGACAATTTCGAATGCCACCGTACCATCTTCGCTGTGCAATCTGGTTTCCGAGCCGGTCACGGGTGTACCTCAGCCACGCTCAAGGTAGTAAACGATATCATAACCTCCATCGATAAAAGACAGTACTGTGCAGCCGTCTTCATCGACCTGGCCAAGGCTTTTGACTCTGTCAATCACCGTATTCTTATCAGCAGACTCAATAGCCTTGGTTTCTCAAATGACTGCCTCGCCTGGTTCACCAACTACTTCTCAGATAGAGTTTAGTGTGTCAAATCGGAGGGCCTGTAGTTCGGACCTCTGGCAGTCTCTATGGGGGTGCCACATGGTTCAATTCTGGGCTGACTCTTTTCTCTGTATATATCAATGATGTCGCTCTTGCTGCGGGTGATTCCTACGCAGACGACACCATTCTGTATACATCTGGCCCTTCTTTGGACACTGTGTTAACAAACCTCCAAACGAGCTTCAATGCCATACAACACTCCTTCCGTGGCCTCCAACTGCTCTTAAATGCAAGTAAAACTAAATGCATGCTCTTCAACTGATCGCTGCCAACGCCCGCCCGACTAGCATCACTACTCATGACGGTTCTGACTTAGAATATGTGGACAACTACAAATACCTAGGTGTCTGGGTAGACTGTAAACTCTCCTTCCAGACTCATATCAAGCATCTCCAATCCAAAATTAAATCTAGAATTGGCTTCCTATTTTGCAACAAATCAAATCAAATCAAATATATTTATGTAGCCCTTCGTACATCAGCTGATATCTCAAAGTGCTGTACAGAAACCCAGCCTAAAACCCCAACAGCATGCAATGCAGGTGTAGAAGCACGGTGGCTAGGAAAAACTCCCTAGAAAGGCCAAAACCTAGGAAGAAACCTAGAGAGGAACCAGGCTATGTGGGGTGCCGGGTGGAGATTATAACAGAACATGGCCAAGATGTTCAAATGTTCATAAATGACCAGCATGGTCCAATAATAATAAGGCAGAACAGTTGAAACTGGAGCAGCAGCACGGCCAGGTGGACTGGGGACAGCAAGGAGTCATCATGTCAGGTAGTCCTGAGGCATGGTCCTAGGGCTCAGGTCCTCCAAGAGAGAGAAAGAAAGAGAGAAAGAGAGAATTAGAGAGAGCACACTTAAATTCACACAGGACACCGAATAGGACAGGAGAAGTACTCCAGATATAACAAACTGACCCTAGCCCCCCGATACATAAACTACTGCAGCATAAATCCTGGAGGCTGAGACAGGAGGGGTCAGCAGACACTGTGGCCCCATCCGAGGACACCCCCGGACAGGGCCAAACAGGAAGGATATAACCCCACCCACTTTGCCAAAGCACAGCCCCCACACCACTAGAGGGATATCTTCAACCACCAACTTACCATCCTGAGACAAGGCTGAGTATAGCCCACAAAGATCTCCGCCACGGCACAACCCAAGGGGGGGGGGGGGCGCCAACCCAGCCTCCTTCACTCATGCTGCCAAACATACCCTCGTAAAACTGACTATCCTACCGATCCTCGACTTCATCGATATCATTTACAGATAGCCACTAACACTCTACTCAGCAAACTGGATGCAGTCTATCACAGTGCCATCCATTTTGTCACCAAAGCCCCATATACTACCCACCACTGCAACCTGTATGTTCTCGTCTGCTGGCCCTCGCTACATATTCGTCGCCAGACCCACTGGCTCCAGGTCATCTATAAGTCTTTGCTAGGTAAAGCTCCGCCTTATCTCAGCTCACTGGTCACCATAACAACACCCACCCGTAGCACGCGCTCCAGCAGGTATATCTCACTGTACATCCCCAAAGCCAACACCCACTTTGGCCGCCTTTCCTTCCAGTTCTCTGCTGCTAATGGCTGGAACAAATTACAAAAATCGCTGAAGTTGGAGACTTATATCTCCCTCACTGACTTTGAGCATCAGCTATCTGAGCAGCTTACCAATTGCTGCAGCTGTACATAGCCCATCTGTAAATAGCCCACCCAACTACCTACCCCGTCCCCATATTGTTTTTATTTACTTTTTTGCTCTTTTGCACACCAGGATCTCTACTTGCACATCATCATCTGCACATCTATCACTTCAGTGTTCATTTGCTAAATTGTAATTACTTCGCCACTATGGCCTATTTATTGCCTTACCTCCTTTGCACACACGGTATATAGATTTTTCTATTGTGTGATTGACTGTACTTTTGTTTATCCTATCTGTAACTCTGTGTTGTTTTTTGTTGCACTGCTTTGCGTTATCTTGGCCAGGTCGCAGTTGTAAATGAGAACGTGTTCTCAACTATCCTACCTGGTTAAATAAAGGTTAAATAAAAAATCTATAAAAACACCCTCTAGTACTCCACCAGAGGGACCTCTAACCGACTTTATTCCCTGTAGATTCAAGAGCTCAATGGGGGAAAACTCTTTCCTGTAGTCAAATGGTTCCCATACTGTGGGGTCGAAATGGGGGGCGCGGGTATCCCTCCGAAAAAAAACATTATTATATATACATATTTTTTTTATGAACTCAGTCCTGTTTCAAACTTCCTCTTGAAAGTTGTAATAGTAGAATGCACAAGGTGCAATTTCGAAATTGGGTAGTGCATCATCAGTTCCTCTTGTCGTGTCAGTCATTGCAGACCTTAGAGAGCTATTTATAACTTGTCAGAAATGTCCAAAGAGGGGTTTGAACAGTTTGTGTCATGAACAGTGCTTGTGCCCATAGAAATAGACATGGTGTGCACGTGGGACCCGAGATGTTCCCCAATGCTGGAAGGGGGGGCCCAGAGTGAAAAAGTTTGGGAACCCCTGTGGCAGTACTGTGGAACAAATGAAACATGTGTTAATATGGGGGCGGCAGGTAGCCTAGTAGTTAGAGTGTTGGACTAGTAACCTGAAGGTTGCAAGATCAAATCCCAGAAATGACAAGGTAAAAATCTATCATTCTGCCCCTGAACAAGGCAGTTAACCCACTGTTCCTAGGCAGTCATTGAAAATAAGAATTTGTTCTTAACTGACTTACCTAGTTAAATAAAGGTTAAAAAAAACATGGCTGTTTGAGGGTATTTTTATTTTCAAGAAGTGACCCGTTTAAAGGCCCCTCTATACTGTTGGTTAAGTAATTGAATGCTTGTTGATGTTTATAAAATTGTATTGAGCTTACAATGACTGTCTTTCTCTCTCTCTCCTTCTCCCTCTTTCTTGTTATTTTCAGACCCTTCAAAAGCAGGAGACAAAGGTGAAGAAGAGCAGAGAAGAAGGGATGAGACCAGAAAACAAAAGCAAAAACCGATATAAGAACATCCTTCCCTGTAAGAGCATCTACTTCTAAAGTGCAGTGATATAGCCTCTTATCTTTAATCTTCTTCACATTTTCTCTTCCATTTATATTATCTCTGTCTGATACATCCCCTCATCTCTCTCTCTCATCCTTCCATCTCTACACTCATCCTATTCTCCTCCCAGTTGATGAGACCAGGGTCATTCTGTCATCTGGAGACCCCGATATCATTGGCTCAGATTACATCAATGGCAACTATGTGACAGTAAGCACATGTTATGTCACCTTGTATTCTCAACATCAAATGATAAACCTCTGTTATGAATCCATAACAAGTCTAAACATGAATATGTTTGAATTAATATGATAATATTAATTAATATGATAATATTAATCAATATGATAATATGATCGAAGACTATGATTGCAATGGGCTTTGTCTCCATGTTGACAATATTTGACATATTTTACTAACTTTCTCCATCTCTTTGTAGAATAAGTTACAGGAGTCCGGTGACCCGAAGGTGTACATTGCCTGTCAGGGCTGCCTTGCAACAACTGTCAATGATTTCTGGCAGATGGTGTGGCAAGAGAGGACAAGGGTCATCGTCATGACAACCAGGGAGGTCGAGAAGGGACGGGTTAGTAACTTTTACTGAGAATTTGAAAGCATTTTCTTTTACATTCTATGATTTTAATATTATAACATAGTATAAACTACCCATCTCATTTTCCTCAAACCATTTCTCCATGTTTTTTTATGCAGAATAAATGCGTGCCATACTGGCCAGAAATGCAGGGCTCCAAAGAGGTGGGGCCATATGTGGTCACTTGTGTCTCTGAGAGAGATGCCACTGACTACAAGATCAGGGTTATGGATATCTCCCCTCTGGATCAGGTAGGTACCACCTGCTGGTTCCACCCATCATCACCTCTCTTACCACTGTCATCATTGTTACCACTGTCATCATTGTTACCTCTGTCATCACTGTTACCTCTGTCATCACTGTTACCTCTGCTCTCACAGTCATCACTGCCATCATTGTCATTACTGTTAACACTTTTACCTCTGTCATCTCTAATGCTGTCATCACTGTTATCGCTATCATCACTATCACCACTGTTACCATTGTCATCTCTGTCATCACTGTTACCTCTGTTGTCACTGTTACCATTATCATCACTGTCCTGTCACCTCGGTCACTACTGCAGTCACAGAATAGCTGAGTTTACAGTATTACTCATGTCTCCCCTCTTTGTCTCGTTCCTCTCCCCTCCTCGCCTGTCCCAGTCGGATTCGGTCCGTACTATCTGGCACTACCAGTACCTGAGCTGGCCCGACCATGGAGTTCCCGAGGAGCCAGGAGGGGTGCTCAGCTTCCTCACTCAGGTCAACACAAAACAGGCCGAGTTCGCCAACGCCGGGCCAATGATCATCCACTGCAGGTATATTCTAGCTGTCTTCCAGCTGTAAACTTGGTATATTCCAGCTGTATTCAGGAAGATAAGTGTCAGTTCTATCCATTCTCCATTGTCTAGAATACATTATAAGAATTTCAGATGATGTTGTTTTTCCAGGATTAAGATTAGTTGTTAAGATTAGTTGCGGTACACAGCATTTTAAGTCAACTCACAGTTTATCCTATAGGAATTTTCCCCTTGTGATATCAAGACTAGAGAGGGTTCTTGTACTCTTGTATGTTGTTGGTCCCATAACTATTTGTTATGTAAGCAGACATAAGTACAGCATAATAGCGTATAGAGTGTTTACAAGGCTGTTGCAGTACAATTTAATGACAAAAGCTTCTTTACACTGAAAGACATCCATAGGGACAAAGTTCTTATCCAATCCACTGGTCTTTATAATATAACCAAACTGTCACAGTCACGTGTGTGTAAAGTGGTCATCCCCTGGCTGAGACATCTGTTAGTGTGACAACATGACAAATCCCTCTCCATGTGTCCATGATCACAGAATTACTTAGATTATCAATACTGTTCTAGAAATTCTGTTTCAATACAGTTAATTCATTTCAGTGAATTGCATTGAGCCCAGTCACATTGTACTGTACTGACAGTTGTCCCTACAACCACTCTGTTTGTGTTGTGTTTCTGTGCAGTGCTGGAATAGGCCGAACTGGCACCATTGTGGTGATCGACATGATCATCAAGACCATTGACACGAAAGGTGAGTCTCTTTCAGTACCAAAGTTCTTGCATTTCTTCAGATCTTCATGATATTATACTGTATCTTATTATGGCTCTTTTGTCCCATGATCCTTGTAATGCCTGTCATCACTGTAGAATGACAATGTTTTTGTTGTGGATTGTGATTCTAACTTCCTGATTGTCCATAGGTCTGGACTGTGACATAGACATCCAGAAGAGCATCCAGATGGTGAGAGACCAGCGGTCAGGCATGGTGCAGACTGAAGCCCAGTACAAGTTCATCTACCTGGCCGTCTCTGAGTACATAGAGGCCTCCAAGACCTACAACAAGGTGAGGGAGAGGGGGGGAGGTTGCAATAGAAGGGAGAGAGGAATATGGGTAATATGGAATCAAATATATATTGTTCTCCTCTCCCAAGTGGACTGGCTACAGTATATGTCTATTGACAAACTGTGTTGAAAAACAACATTCCAGAAAATAACAAGACAGCAGAGAGAGACTCAGATATCAGCTGACACAGAGGGATCTGTGTCAAGATATACTTTTCACTGTTGTTGTGCATGTTCTTCTGTTCTCCAGACAGATATCATATCAGACACTGCTTTGTAAAATATGAACATTGACAAAATTGTTTACGGAAATTGCTAATGTTCTGGGAAATTGTTAATAAAACTTAACTATGCACATTGACTCACCTTATACCACCCATCATGTCTAACACTCGCTGTCCTCTTCTCCCCTTTCTAGGGAGCTGAGACAGAGTATGGAAATTTGCAGTTCAAACACCAGCCTGCCAGCCGCAAGGTCTCCAAGTGAGTTTGTGCAGTGTGTGTCTGTGCACATGCCATTGGAGTTCCGTGCATATTCCCATCTCTCCTCAAAACCACATTGGGTCAAAGTTCTCTGACGCAGGCTACACAGAGAGAGAGACACACACACATTCAGAGAGAGAGAGAGAGACAGAAAAGAGAGAAAGAGAGAGAGAGAGCGAGAGAGACGGAAGAGAGAGAGAGAGACGGAAGACAGAGAGAGAGACGGAAAAGAGAGAGCGAGAGGTTAGGTAGAGAGAGACAGAAGAGAGAGATGAGCGGATATAGACATTCTCTGGGACCATTGTTTATCATTGTCTTCCCCCATGTCTCTCCTTCCTTCTGTTGTCCAATTTAGCTGATTGGGCACGTTTGTGTAACCTTTGGAGGCGATACATTTGATTAGGTAGCCCTACTGTACTCTCTCGCTCTGGAAAGAATGGACCAATTAGAAAAAACTAAACTGGACAACAAAGGAGAGGAGGAATCACTTGACCTGTTTGGAATGTTCGGACTGACCAAACTCTGTAAACTCCCACTCGATCAACCAGACCATTCTCCTGTCAGGGTTCAAATTACACTCTGATTCCCAGGGATGCCCTGAAAACAGTTAAGACAATGTTAGCAGTGTTAACTGCTATGAGAATGTAGGGACACTGATTATACAGCTGCCTATAGGGATCACCCTGGTAATACAGCACAGTTCACCCTGGTTATACAGCTGGCTATAGGGATCACCCTAGTTATACAGCTGGCTATAGGGATCACCCTGGTAATACAGCACAGTTCAGCCTGGTTATACAGCTGGCTATAGGGATCACCCTGTTAATACAGCACAGTTCACCCTGGTTATACAGCTGGCTATAGGGATCACCCTGGTTATACAGCTGGCTATAGGGATCACCCTGGTTATACAGCTGGCTATAGGGATCACCCTGGTTATACAGCTGCCTATAGGGATCACCCTGGTAATACAGCACAGTTCACCCTGGTTATACAGCTGGCTATAGGGATCACCCTGGTTATACAGCTGGCTATAGGGATCACCCTGGTTATACAGCTGGCTATAGGGATCACCCTGGTAATACAGCACAGTTCAGCCTGGTTATACAGCTGGCTATAGGGATCACCCTGGTTATACAGCTGGCTATAGGGATCACCCTGGTTATACAGCTGGCTATAGGGATCACCCTGGTAATACAGCACAGTTCAGCCTGGTTATACAGCTGCCTATAGGGATCACCCTGGTAATACAGCACAGTTCACCCTGGTTATACAGCTGGCTATAGGGATCACCCTAGTTATACAGCTGGCTATAGGGATCACCCTGGTAATACAGCACAGTTCAGCCTGGTTATACAGCTGGCTATAGAGATCACCCTAGTTATACAGCTGGCTGTAGGGATCACCCTGGTAATACAGCTGGCTATAGGGACCACCCTGGTAATACAGCTGGCTATAGGGATCACCCTGGTTATACAGCTCATTATAGGGATCACCCTGGTTATACAACACAGTTCACCCTGGTTATACAGCTGGCTATAGGGATCACCCTGGTTATACAGCTGGCTATAGGGATCACCCTGGTTATACAGCTGGCTATAGGGATCACCTTGGTAATACAGCACAGTTCACCCTGGTTATACAGCTGGCTATAGGGATCACCCTGGTTATACAGCACAGTTCACCCTGGTTATACAGCTGGCTATAGGGATCACCCTGGTTATACAGCTGGCTATAGGGATCACCCTGGTTATACAGCTGGCTATAGGGATCACCTTGGTAATACAGCACAGTTCACCCTGGTTATACAGCTGGCTATAGAGATCCCCCTGGTTATACAGCACAGTTCACCCTGGTTATACAGCTGCCTATAGGGATCACCCTGGTAATACAGCACAGTTCACCCTGGTTATACAGCTGGCTATAGAGATCACCCTAGTTATACAGCTGGCTGTAGGGATCACCCTGGTAATACAGCTGGCTATAGGGACCACCCTGGTAATACAGCTGGCTATAGGGATCACCCTGGTTATACAGCTCATTATAGGGATCACCCTGGAAATACAGCACAGTTCAGCCTGGTTATACAGCTGGCTATAGAGATCACCCTGGTTATACAGCTGGCTATAGGGATCACCCTGGTTATACAGCACAGTTCACCCTGGTTATACAGCTGGCTATAGGGATCACCCTGGTTATACAGCTGGCTATAGGGATCACCCTGGTTATACAGCTGGCTATAGGGATCACCTTGGTAATACAGCACAGTTCACCCTGGTTATACAGCTGGCTATAGGGATCACCCTGGTTATATAGCTGGCTATAGGGATCACCCTGGTTATACAGCACAGTTCACCCTGGTTATACAGCTGGCTATAGGGATCACCCTGGTTATACAGCTGGCTATAGGGATCACCTTGGTAATAAAGCACAGTTCAGCCTGGTTATACAGCACGGTTCACCCTGGTTATATAGCTGGCTATAGGGATCACCCTGATTATACAGCTGCCTATGGGGATCACCCTGGTAATACAGCTGGCTGTAGGGATCACCCTGGTAATACAGCTGGCTATAGGGATCACCCTGGTTATACAGCTGGCTGTAGGGATCACCCTGGTAATCCAGCTGGCTATAGGGACCACCCTGGTAATCCAGGTGGCTATAGGGATCACCCTGGTTATACAGCTGGTTATAGGGATCACCCTGGAAATACAGCACAGTTCAGCCTGGTTATACAGCTGGCTATAGAGATCACCCTGGTTATACAGCTGCCTATAGGATCCCCCTGGTAATACAGCACAGTTCACCCTGGTTATACCGCTGGCTATAGGGATCACCCTGGTTATACAGCTGGCTATAGGGATCACCCTGGTTATACAGCACAGTTCAGCCTAGTTATACAGCACGGTTCACCCTGGTAATACAGCTGGCTATAGGGATCACCCTGGTTATACAGCACAGTTCACCCTGGTTATACAGCTGGCTATAGGGATCACCCTGGTTATACAGCACGGTTCACCCTGGTTATACAGCAGGCTATAGGGATCACCCTAGTTATACAGCTGGCTATAGGGATCACCCTGGTTATACAGCACGGTTCACCCTGGTTATACAGCAGGCTATAGGGATCAGTGTAGCAAGCTCACAATCCAGTGTGGTGTTGGTAAGCTCACAATCCAGTGTGGTGTGGGTAGGCTCACAATACAGAGTTCACTGGAGAGCTCTGAGCTGGCTATGTACAGAATGAAGGGAAACATGTCACTGTCACCACTCCTAAGTTAGGCCATAACTGTTTTTATTTTTAATATTACGTTTGTGAACTATCCTTGTATTGTTAAAATGTCAAGGTACTGTTTGGTAGGGTCGGGGTACTGTTTGGTAAGGCCAGGGTACTATCAGGGTAGTGTTTGGTACGGTCAGGGTACTGTCAGGTAGTGTTTGGTACGGTCAGGGTACTGTCAGAGGAGTGTTTGGTAGGGTCAGGGTACTGTCAGGGTAGTGTTTGGTACTGTCAGGGTAGTGTTTGGTAGGGCCAGGGTACTGTCAGGGTAGTGTTTGGTACTGTCAGGGTAGTGTTTGGTACGGTCATGGTACTTTTTGGTAAGGTCAGGGTACTGTCTGGTAGGGTCAGGGTACTGTCAGATTAGTGTTGGGCATGGTCAGGATACTGTCAGGGTCATGTTTGGTGAAGTCAGGGTGCTGTCAGGGTAGTGTTTGGTACGGTCAGGGTACTGTCAGAGGAGTGTTTGGTAGGGTCAGGGTACTGTCAGGGTAGTGTTTGGTAGGGTCATGGTCCTGTCAGGGTAGTGTTTGGTAGGGCCAGGGTACTGTCAGGGTAGTGTTTGGTAGGGTCAGGGTAGTGTTTGGTAGGGTCAGGGTACTGTCAGGGTAGTGTTTGGTAGGGTAAGGGTACTGTCAGTGCTGTGTTTGGTAAGGTCAGGGTGCTGTCAGGGTACTGTCAGGGTTGTGTTTGGTAGGGTCAGGGTACTGTCAGGGTAGTGTTTGGTACTGTCAGGGTAGTATTTGGTACGGTCAGGGTACTGTCAGGGTAGTGTTTAGTACTGTAAGGGTAGTGTTTGGTAGGGCCAGGGTACTGTTTGGTAAGGCCAGGGTACTATCAGGGTAGTGTTTGGTACGGTCAGGGTACTGTCAGGTAGTGTTTGGTACGGTCAGGGTACTGTCAGAGGAGTGTTTGGTAGGGTCAGGGTACTGTCAGGGTAGTGTTTGGTAGGGTCAGGGTACTGTCAGGGTAGTGTTTGGTAGGGTCAGGGTAGTGTTTGGTAGGGCCAGGGTACTGTCAGGGTAGTGTTTGGTACTGTCAGGGTAGTGTTTGGTACGGTCATGGTACTGTCAGATTAGTGTTGGGCATGGTCAGGATACTGTCAGGGTCATGTTTGGTGAAGTCAGGGTGCTGTCAGGGTAGTGTTTGGAAGGGTCAGGGTACTGTCAAGTTACTGTTTGGTAGGGTCAGGGTACTGCCAGGAAAGTGTTTGGTAGGGTCAGGGTGCTGTCAGGGTACTGTCAGGGTAGTGTTTGGTAGGGTCAGGGTACTGTTTGGTAGGGTCAGGGTACTGTTTGGTAGGGTCAAGGTACTGCCAGGAAAGTGTTTGGTATGGTCAGGGTACTATCAGGGTAGTGTTTGGTACAGACAGGGTACTGTTTGGTAGGGTCAGGGTACTGTCAGGGTAGTGTTTGGTACAGATAGGGTACTGTTTGGTAGGGTCAGGATACTGTCAGGGTCATGTTTGGTAAGGTCAGGGTGCTGTCAGGGTAATGTTTGGTAGGGTCAGGGTACTGTCAGGGTACTGTCAGAGGAGTGTTAGGTAGGGTCAGGGTAGTGTTTGGTACTGTCCGGGTAGTGTTTAGTAGGGCCAGGGTACTGTCAGAGGAGTGTTAGGTAGGGTCAGGGTAGTGTTTGGTACTGTCCGGGTAGTGTTTAGTAGGGCCAGGATACTGTCAGGGTCGTGTTTGGTAGGGTCAGGGTAATGTTTGGTAGGGTCAGGGTACTGCCAGGAAAGTGTTTGGTATGGTCAGGGTACTGTCAGGGTAGTGTTTGGTAAGGTCAGGGTACTATCCGGGTAGTGTTAGGTAGGGTCAGGGTACTGTCAGGGCACTGTTTGGTAGGGTAAGGGTACTGTCAGGGTAGTGTTTGGTAGGGCCAGGGTACTGTCAGGGTAGTGTTTGGTAGGGTCAGGGTACTGTCTGGTAGGGTCAGGGTACAGTCAGATTAGTGTTGGGCATGTTCAGGATACTGTCAGGGTTATGTTTGGTAAGGTCAGGGTGCTGTCAGGGTAGTGTTTGGTACGGTCAGGGTACTGTCAGAGGAGTGTTTGGTAGGGTCAGGGTACTGTCAGGGTAGTGTTTGGTAGGGTCATGGTCCTGTCAGGGTAGTGTTTGGTAGGGCCAGGGTACTGTCAGGGTAGTGTTTGGTAGGGTCAGGGTAGTGTTTGGTAGGGTCAGGGTAGTGTTTGGTATGGTCAGGGTACTGTCAGGGTAGTGTTTGGTAGGGTCAGGGTACTGTCAGAGGAGTGTTTGGTAGGGTCAGGGTACTGTCAGGGTAGTGTTTGGTAGGGCCAGGGTACTGTCAGGGTAGTGTTTGGTAAGGTCAGGGTAGTGTTTGGTAAGGTCAGGCTACTGTCAGGGTAGTGTTTGGTACGGTCAGGGTACTGTCAGAGGAGTGTTTGGTAGGGCCAGGGTACTGTCAGGGTAGTGTTTGGTAAGGTCAGGCTACTGTCAGGGTAGTGTTTGGTACGGTCAGGGTACTGTCAGGGTACTGTTTGGTAGGGTAAGGGTACTGTCAGTGCTGTGTTTGGTAAGGTCAGGGTGCTGTCAGGGTACTGTCAGGGTTGTGTTTGGTAGGGTCAGGGTACTGTCAGGGTAGTGTTTGGTACTGTCAGGGTAGTATTTGGTACGGTCAGGGTACTGTCAGGGTAGTGTTTAGTACTGTCAGGGTAGTGTTTGGTAGGGCCAGGGTACTGTCAGGGTCATGTTTGGTAGGGTCAGGGTAGTGTTTAGTAGGGTCAGGCTACTGCCAGGAAAGTGTTTGGTAGGGTCAGGGTAGTGTCGTGTAGGGTCAGGGTACTGTCAGATTAGTGTTGGGCATGGTCCGAATACTGTCAGGGTCGTGTTTGATAAGGTCAGGGTGCTGTCAGGTAGGGTCAGAGTACTGTCAGGGTAGTGTTTGGTAGGGTCAGGGTACTGTCAGGGTAGTGTTTGGTGCTGTCAGGCTACTGTCAGGGTAGTGTTTGGTATGGTCAGGGTACTGTGAGGGGGCTGTTTGGTAGGGTTAAAGGTACTGTCAGGGTACTGTTTGGTATGTTAAGGGTACTGTCAGGGTAGCGTTTGGTAGGACCAGGGTACTGTCAGGGTAGTGTTTGGTAGGGTCAGGGTACTGTCAGGGTACTGTCAGAGGAGTGTTAGGTAGGGTCAGGGTAGTGTTTGGTACTGTCCGGGTAGTGTTTAGTAGGGCCAGGGTACTTTCAGGGTAGTGTTTGGTAGGGTCAGGGTAATGTTTGGTAGGGTCAGGGTACTGCCAGGAAAGTGTTTGGTACGGTCAGGGTACTATCAGGGCACTGTTTGGTAGGGTAAGGGTACTGTCAGGGTAGTGTTTGGTAGGGCCAGGGTACTGTCAGGGTAGTGTTTGGTAGGATCAGGGTACTGTCTGGTAGGGTCAGGGTACAGTCAGATTAGTGTTGGGCATGTTCAGGATACTGTCAGGGTTATGTTTGGTAAGGTCAGGGTGCTGTCAGGGTAGTGTTTGGTACGGTCAGGGTACTGTCAGAGGAGTGTTTGGTAGGGTCAGGGTACTGTCAGGGTAGTGTTTGGTAGGGTCATGGTCCTGTCAGGGTAGTGTTTGGTAGGGTCAGGGTAGTGTTTGGTAGGGTCAGAGTAGTGTTTGGTAGGGTCAGGGTACTGTCAGGGTAGTGTTTGGTAGGGTCAGGGTACTGTCAGAGGAGTGTTTGGTAGGGTCAGGGTAGTGTCAGGGTAGTGTTTGGTAGGGCCAGGGTACTGTCAGAGTAGTGTTTGGTAAGGTCAGGCTACTGTCAGGGTAGTGTTTGGTACGGTCAGGGTACTGTCAGAGGAGTGTTTGGTAGGGTCAGGGTACTGTCAGGGTAGTGTTTGGTAGGGCCAGGGTACTGTCAGGGTAGTGTTTGATAGGGCCAGGGTACTGTCAGTGCTGTGTTTGGTAAGGTCAGGGTGCTGTCAGGTTACTGTTTGGTAGGGTCAGGGCACTGTTTGGTAGGGTAAGGGTACTTTTAGGGTAGTGTTTGGTAGGGACAGGGTACTGCCAGGGTAGTGTTTGGTAAGGTCAGGGTACTGTCAGGTTACTGTTTGGTAGGGTCAGGGTACTGTCAGGGTACTGTTTGGTAGGGTCAGGGCACTGTTTGGTAGGGTAAGGGTACTTTTAGGGTATTGTTTGGTAGGGCCAGTGTACTGTCAGGGTAGTGTTTGGTAGGGTCAGGGTACTGTCTGGTAGGGTCAGGGTACTGTCAGATTAGAGTTGGGCATGGTCAGGATACTGTCAGGGTCGTGTTTGGTAAAGTCAGGGTGCTGTCAGGGTAGTGTTTGGTACAGTCAGGGAACTGTCAGAGGAGTGTTTGGTAGGGTCACGGTACTGTCAGGGTAGTGTTTGGTACGGTCAGGGTACTGTCATAGGAGTGTTTGGTAGGGTCAGGGTACTGTTTGGTAGGGTCAGGGTTGTGTTTGGTAGGGCCAGGGTACTGTCAGGGTAGTGTTTGGTAGGGTCAGGGTATTGTCTGGTAGGGTCAGGCTACTGTCAGATTAGTGTTGGTCATGGTCAGGGTACTGTCAAGGTACTGTCAGGGTAGTGTTCGGTAGGGTTAGGGTGCTGTCAGGGTAGTGTTTGGTAGGGCCAGGGTACTGTCAGGGTAGTGTTTGGTAAGGTCAGGGTGCTGTCAGGCTACTGTCAGGGTAGTGTTTGGTACGGTCAGGGTACTGTCAGGGTACTGTTTGGTAGGGTCAGGGTCCTGTCAGGGTAGTGTTTGGTAGGGCCAGGGTACTGTCAGGGTAGTGTTTGGTAGGGTCAGAGTACTGCCAAGAAAGTGCTTGGTAGGGTCAGGGTAATGTCAGGGCACTGTTTGGTAGGGTCAGGTTACTGTCAGATTAGTGTTGGGCATGGTCAGGATACTGTCAGGGTCGTGTTTGGTAAGGTCAGTGTGCTGTCAGGGTAGTGTTTGGTAGGGTCAGGGTACTGTTTGTTAGGGTCAGGGTACTGCCAGGAAAGTGTTTGGTACGGTCAGGGTACTGTCAGGGTAGTGTTTGGTGCTGTCAGGCTACTGTCAGGGTAGTGTGTGGTACGGTCAGGGTACTGCCAGGAAAGTGTTTGGTACAGTCAGGTTACTGTCAGGGTAGTGTTTGGTGGGGTCAGGGTAGTGTTTGGTAAGGTCAGGGTACTGTCAAGTTACTCTTTGGTAGGGTCAGGGTAGTATTTGGTAGGGTTAGGATAGGGTCAGGGTAGTGTTTGGTAGGGTCAGGGCAGTGTTTGGTAGGGCCAGGGTACTGTTTGGTAGGGTCAGGGTACTGCCAGGAAAGTGTTTGGTACAGTCAGGGTACTGTCGGGGTAGTGTTTGGTAAGGTCAGGGTACTGTCAGTTTACTGTTTGGTAGGGTCAGGGTACTGTCTGGTAGAGTCAGGGTACTGTTTGGTAGGGTCAGGGTAGTGTCTGGTAGAGTCAGTGTACTGTCAGATTAGTGTTGGGCATGGTCAGGATACTGTCAGGGTCGTGTTTGGTAAGGTCAGTGTGCTGTCAGTGTAGTGTTTGGTAGGGTCAGGGTACTGTCAGTTTACTGTTTGGTAGGGTCAGGGTACTGTCTGGTAGAGTCAGGGTACTGTTTGGTAGGGTCAGGGTAGTGTCTGGTAGAGTCAGTGTACTGTCAGATTAGTGTTGGGCATGGTCAGGGTACTGTCAGGGTAGTGTTTGGTAAGGTCAGGGTGCTGTCAGTGTAGTGTTTGGTAGGGTCAGGGTACTGTTTGGTAGGGTCAGGGCACTGCCAGGAAAGTGTTTGGTACAGTCAGGGTACTGTCAGATTAGTGTTGGGCATGGTCAGGATACTGTCAGGGTTGTGTTTGGTAAGGTCAGGGTGCTGTCAGTGTAGTGTTTGGTAGGGTCAGGGCACTGTCAGGGTAGTGTTTGGTAAGGTCAGGGTACTGTCAAGTTACTGTTTGGTAGGGTCAGGGTAGTGTTTGGTAGGGTTAGGATAGGGTCAGGATAGTATTTGGTAGGGTTAGGGTAGTATTTGGTAGGGTTAGGATAGGGTCAGGGTAGTGTTTGGTAGGGTCAGGGTAGTATTTGGTAGGGTTAGGATAGGGTCAGTCAGAGTAGTGTTTGGTAGGGTCAGGGTACTGTCAGGGTAGTGTTTGGTATGGTCAGGGTACTGTCAGGGTAGTATTTGGTGCTGTCAGGCTACTGTCAGGGTAGTGTTTGGTAGGTTAAGGGTACTGTCAGGGTAGTGTTTGGTGGGGTCAGGGTAGTGTTTGGTAGGGTCAGGGTACTGTTTGTTAGGGTCAGGGTACTGCCAGGAAAGTGTTTGGTACGGTCAGGGTACTGTCAGGGTAGTGTTTGGTGCTGTCAGGCTACTGTCAGGGTAGTGTGTGGTACGGTCAGGGTACTGCCAGGAAAGTGTTTGGTACAGTCAGGTTACTGTCAGGGTAGTGTTTGGTGGGGTCAGGGTAGTGTTTGGTAAGGTCAGGGTACTGTCAAGTTACTCTTTGGTAGGGTCAGGGTAGTATTTGGTAGGGTTAGGATAGGGTCAGGGTAGTGTTTGGTAGGGTCAGGGTAGTATTTGGTAGGGTTAGGATAGGGTCAGTCAGAGTAGTGTTTGGCAGGGTCAGGGTACTGTCAGGGTAGTGTTTGGTAGGGTCAGGCTACTGTCAGGGTAGTGTTTGGTAGGGTCAGGCTACTGTCAGGGTAGTGTTTGGTATGGACAGGGTACTGTCAGGGCAGTGTTTGGTAGGGCCAGGGTACTGTTTGGTAGGGTCAGGGTACTGCCAGGAAAGTGTTTGGTACAGTCAGGGTACTGTCAGGGTAGTGTTTGGTAGAGTCAGGGTACTGTCGGGGTAGTGTTTGGTAAGGTCAGGGTACTGTCAGTTTACTGTTTGGTAGGGTCAGGGTACTGTCTGGTAGAGTCAGGGTACTGTTTGGTAGGGTCAGGGTAGTGTCTGGTAGAGTCAGTGTACTGTCAGATTAGTGTTGGGCATGGTCAGGATACTGTCAGGGTCGTGTTTGGTAAGGTCAGTGTGCTGTCAGTGTAGTGTTTGGTAGGGTCAAAGCACTGTCAGGGTAGTGTTTGGTAAGGTCAGGGTACTGTCAGGTTACTGTTTGGTAGGGTCAGGGTAGTTGGTAGGGTTAGGATAGGGTCAGAGTAGTGTTTGGTAGGGTCAGGGTTGTATTTGGTAGGGTTAGGATAGGGTCAGGGTAGTGTTTGGTAGGGTCAGCTTAGTGTTTGGTAGGGTTAGGATATGGTCAGGGTAGTGTTTGGTAGGGTTAGGATATGGTCAGGGTAGTGTTTGGTTGGGTCAGGGTAGTATTTGGTAGGGCTAGGATAGGGTCAGGGTAGTATTTGGTAGGGTTAGGATATGGTCAGGGTAGTGTTTGGTAGGGTCAGGGTAGTATTTGGTAGGGTTAGGATAGGGTCAGGGTAGTATTTGGTAGGGTTAGGATAGGGTCAGGGTAGTGTTTGGTAGGGTTAGGATAGGGTCAGGGTAGTATTTGGTAGGGTCAGGGTAGTGTTTGGTAGGCTACTACTAACTGAAGATCTAAAGAGTGCTCATTTTCTTACACACAAAGAAGCCTACATTTTTATCTCTCATCTATTTGAAGCTGCAGGTTTCTAACATTATGTCCTCTCTCTTGTACTGTCTCTCTTTTAGAAACAAGGAACAGGAATTGTATGAAAACCTAGCCAAAGGAAAGAAAGATGTGAAGAAGCAGAAGTCAGAGGAGAAGAAGAGTGGCTCCGTGAGAAAAAGATAGAGGATGAGAGAGCTGTGTCCTGATGATTTAATATTGAATTTGATATTAACTTTCTATTTTAAAAGATTTATTTTTGTGTTTTTTGATATCAAGCGATAAAGTTGATGTCTGTGATATAATTAAGATTATAAAGCAAAGTACTGATAGATTTGGGCCCTGGGCCGTGAACCATGGAACCATTCTGCACCCATGCGAATGGTAATGTATTGACATTTTTGCTGACAATAAAGGCTCAGAGTAATATGCATTCATTTCTTTCTTCATCACAATTGTATTGTATCCATGGGTGCAAAGCCTATAGAATATTCTACAATGAATATAATAAAATGCCATGACCACGGGATCTAGCACAGCGGGGACACACTGTCATTCCAATGAAAGTTTTAGATAAGACATATCTCTATAATGAGCTATTATGTTAATAGACTAACATTGGCAACATCACTGGGCTCCCCCAGATTCGCCGACGACCCGCAGTGACTGCTCCCAGTGAGAGGAAAACATTGAGCGAGATGTATTAACTTCCCCCCGCCTCCCTCTTCTCCGCATGTGGTACAGAACACAGTCTGCTCTCCAAACAGTGATAGTGAAGGAGAGCGAGGGAAACTGAAAACTTTGTGTGTGTAATGTTTACTGTTAATTTCTGATAGTTTATTTCACCTTTGTTGAATGTTTTTTCACGTTTTGGCAATGTTTCCCATGCAAATGTGAACTGAGAGAAGGCCGTTTAATTAAGGCGGAAAGGGCACAGACCTACCCAGTTCCCACTTTAGGAAGAGGATTAGTGGAATAAAAACGTCTCGCATAAAGCTCCGTAAGGAAGAGTTTACACTTTCCGAAAGGAGGGGAGAGGGAGCGAATAGGGAACCTAAAAGGGCTGTGCAACGTCAGCATCAACAATCGATACCCGGGAATTGAAGGAGTGAATAGAGCAGGGGACAGTCGTTGTGGATACTGCCGCCGCTCTGTTAAAAACATTCCAGCAGCTCAATCATTCCATTATCGCGTTGCAGTTTTGCGTAAAACCGCATACCTTCTGACTGACACTAGCATATAGAGGGTTAGCTCACAGGTTGCATAAATCTTATTATTATTGAACAATACGGGAGCAGTGAAAAGAACAGAGAAGGATAATATCTGTAGAGAAGAGGCAACACTAGGTTACAGTTTTCTTTGTTGAGTTCCTCTGCAAAACTAAAGGCTAAAAGATGTCTAAACCAAATTACACAGGAACCTTTCACATGGTGTCTCAAGATAACTTCGAGAACTACCTCGCAGCTTTGGGTAAGATTATATGAATCGTAATGTCTTTGTCTGTTACCACATATATTAGCTACAAATGCGTCATTGTTAAAAAGTGTCAAATTTTGTAGTTGTAATGTGTAAAATGACACGTGTTAAGACCTTAATGTACCTCTGCAACTTGCCTCCTTTCATTTGAATTTAACACGATTCATTCATTCTATTTTACTGAATTTAAAATATATTTTTCCTTTGTTTGCCTACTGCTTTGAGATTAATTTGAGGGGTAGTGACTCATCGAAAGGTTTGCCGTCTCCATTCCCAGAGCCGAGTGATAGATCATCATGGCGCCTTAGCCTGTAAATGACCCTGGACACAGACAGGGGTGTGTGTGTGCCTCTGTCTGTGCGTGTGTGATATCTGGAAACATTAACAGGAGATGTAAAAGGACAGACACAGCTGTAGGTCAGAGATGTTGCCTCAGATACACTACCTCATTACTAGAATGGCAAGGTGTTATGTTTGGTTGATTAATTCTCTCCCTCTCTCTCTCCGTCAGATATTAATTTTGCCTTGCGGAAGATAGTGTGTATGTTGAAGCCCACTAAACAGATAGTCCACGACCCGGCCACGGGCAGTATGAAGATCCGCACACTCACCACCTTTAAGGACTTTGATATGGATTTCAAACTGGGTCAGGTCTTCACCGAGGACCTGGGACCTGTGGATGGACGAGTCTGTCAGGTGTGTTTACAGTTCTACATGTATGGTTGGGTGGGTGGTCTCTGTGTTCTTCATCATGTGCTGTTAGTAAAGACAGTGGCTAAATGTATTTCTGTTATCTGGTGATGTTTTCCTTATGTTTGTCTGTTTCATGGCTTGTTCAGATTTGTACAAATTCTCTCTAATTGACTTCATATAGGTGTACTTGTCATACTACTTTGCTTTGTTTGGGTGAATAGACTTTTTGCCAGCTGTGTGTGTGTGTGGCTGTTTTGGCCCGTCTATGAGAGTGTACCACCTGTTGTTTTCCTGTCACAGCCACTCCCGTTGCTTGTTTTCAGACCGGGCCAAACTAAGAGTGGTTCAAGGCAATGGTTGTGTGTGTGCTTTCATGTTTTTTTGCAGACCACTGTGTGTGTGTGTGTGTGTGTGTGTGTGTGTGTGTGTGTGTTAACCCTGTTTTTAGACCACAGTGGACTGGGAGGGTGATAAGCTGGTGTGTGTTCAGAGAGGAGAGAAGGAGGGAAGAGGATGGACACACTGGCTGGAGGGAGACAAGCTACACTTGGTGAGAATGGAGGGAGGGATGGATTAACAGAGAGGGATAAAGATTGGAAGGGAATTGGAATAGAGGTGAACACCAGCGCAAGGGAGGAAGGCCAGAGCAAGGGAGGAAAGCAGGAAAGATTTGGGAGGAAAGAATATGCTGGAATTGATATACCATTTTGAAAGTGGGGGATATGCAAATCAGATTTGGTAATGGAAGTTATTCACTGCCTACGTTGTATGCGTGCACGTGTCCGTGCGTGTGTTTTGTGTGAGAACAAATGAGATCCTTCTAAAAAATAGGGGGTGTATGGCCCTCAAACCTCCTTATTTGTTGCCTGTACATGGGAAAGAAATGTGAGGGGCCCGAAGGAGGAGAAAGAAACGGAGGAAAACACTGTTAAGAGTCTTCAGGGCGAAGGAATGAACAGGAAGAATAAGGAAAGGTTATTGTTCGTTACCATTTGAATGAGCTAAATACAGACTTCAACAAGACTCTTCATAGTGAAGGGATTGGGAGGAGAATCACAAGCTTCTGTTTAGGCCTATGCTTCAGATGGACTTTAGCTGGGAAATCTGTTTTTGCTTGTGATTACATGCAAATGCTGATTACGATTTCAAACAATCAGCATTGTTTTGTTCAACAGCTCCCAAATGCTTCTAAAAACAGATTGCCCAACTAAAGTCCATCTCAAGCATAGGCCTAAACAGAAGCTTGTGATTCTCCTCCCAATCCCTTCACTATGAAGAGTCTTGTTGAAGTCTGTATTTAGCTCATTCAAATGGTAACGAACAATAACCTTTCCTTATTCTTCCTGTTCCTGCCCATGCCTTCACCCTGAAGACTCTTTGCTTGTGATTACATGCAAATACTGATTACGATTACAAACAATCAGCAATGTTTAATTAAACAGCTTCTAATAGAAAACAATACCTCATTGATATTTTGTTCAATTCCGAAAGAGAAGTTTGGAAATAAATGCCACTGGGGATCAGGCGAGTAACACAAGAAGAGGGGGGGGGGGAGTGGGATTGAGGGCTGGGAAGTACGTGTGTGTGTGTGTGGGGGGGGGGGGGGGGGGGGGGGAGGATTACGGAGTCCGGAGAGAAAAGAGCACAGCATTTTTATTGTGACTGAGTCCATTAATGATCTTTTCCCACTCACCCACCCACCCACCCACGCACGCACTCCCTCTCTCTCACACACTCACTCACTCACTCACTCTCACCCACCCAAACTCCTCCCTCTTTTCTCTTTCTCCACCCTATTCTCAACCTGTCCTTTTTTTGCCCTCTAGGAGATGAGAGTTGGAGATGTGGTCGCCAGGCAACTCTTCAAGAAGGCAGACTGAAACCACTGGGAAGGATCCCGTTCATCAACTCAATTTTCATGATTCTCATTAGAAAAGTCTAGGACTTGGTATATAAGTGCCAAAGTTTTAAAAAATATGATCATCATTGTTTTAAAAACCATTACTTAATGGACAACATTTAACATTTAAGATATTTTTAATTAGTGTGCTATTTCACTGTGGGAAAGATTGTCAATGATCCGTTTTGAATGTTGTCATGGTACAGTGCAGGTGAACTGTGTAAACATTCCCAATGTGTTTCCTCATATATCACTGCGATAGTTCCCAATGCCATTGAATGTTCCCTTTTGTGTTGAGTGTGGCTGTTCTGTGTCCAAATATACCACCTGATGCTCCACACTACAAATACAGATGTTGCCTCTTTATGGTACCCATGTTCTAACTCTTCCCTTCAATGTGTATTTATGTGTACGTTGTGATCGAAAGTCAGTTCAGCGTTTTTCACTCCCATTGGTTTAGTTATTGGGGAAGGTGTGCTTACCCTTGGTCTGTGCCTAAAGGGCTGCATTTACACAGGCAGCCCAATTCTGATCTTTTTGTTTTACTAATTGGTCTTTTGACTAATCCGATCAGCTCCGAAAAATATCTGATGTTATTGGTCAAAAGACCAATGGAAAAAAATATCAGACTTGGGCTGCCTGTGTGAAAGCAGTCCGCAACAGATTTTAGTTGGCCTGCATTTAGCTGTAAATGCTAGCTGATAACACTAGAGGGCAGGGTAAAGCAGTTTGAAGTATGGTAGCCGCTGCTACTCCTATTCTACATGGGGCGACAAACACTTAATTAATCAGTGTCCACTCGGGTGTTGTCTACATTTAGATTCTGCACTTTGCTAAAGTGTCAACTGTTTTGACAATTTTCAATGCTGTTGTTAAAACATCACTGAACAGATGCTGTGATGTCAAAATGAATATCTATCTATATATACATCTACTTCAACAATCTCTTTTCCACCACAGTGATGTTCATATCAAGCTACTGACGACAACATGTCTTCGTTAGGGGAATTCCAGCTGCCATGGGCTTTGAAAGTTCCTTAGAAAAATGTAAAATGGAGAAGCTATGACGACATTTGATCTCAGTGGTTACACTTTATTTAAGCCCTCCCCAACAGTTTTTTTCAATGACCTAAGAAACAAAGGATGTTCAGTGTATTTGCATTGCAGAGATAAGACTTTACAAAAGGGATTGTATCAAGGAACCTTCAAGGAGGAATCTGCTCAGTTATTTTCCCATGTGGGTCTTGTTCATTGAAAAAAGTCATATTTAGTTGAAAATCAGAATTAAGTCCCTGGCCACTCATCTTCCTGTGGCTCTGATAGGTAGCGGGAGGGTCTGATGTCATTTCTTCTCATTCCATTACTGTGATCCGATTGGCTGAATCGCTCTGATGTTGTCATTGTTATGGTGGTGCCATCGGCCTCAACTTCACAGTCTGACGTATAGCCGTTTACCTGAATAACAGCTGGGATACACAAGGGAAATAGTATGAGCACACAACAATAACCCTCCTCCAACCTCACGTAGTACAGCATTTATCATTCATGAAGCCTACACAGGCCCCATCTCATCATGTCCATAGAGGTAACAATACATCTGTATTTTAATGATTTGATTTAGGCACTTGCAAATGGAGAAATAGCTCATCCTGATTGTTGATTATATGGGCAGCCTCAGTTTAGATTACATTACATCTGATCCATTCTAAGTAAGGAGAGTCATCACATTATTGATCATTGCGTCACATTATTGATCATTGGGAAGCTGTAGAACTACTATGAGTGATGGATATGGTGTAATATAGACGAATGAACAGGTTTATCACATAGCGACTCCACATGGAAACTATGTGTTTTTGGTGATGCGATTTGTCAGGAGATGATTTAAAGGGGTAGTTCATCAAAATGTCTAATTTAATTTATCTTATGGATACCTTGCACTCGATTCAATCCATATTGTCGAAGTTCAGCACTATGGCGCTGAATTACGTGCTTGAAATTGAAAGGTAATTTCCAATTGAGCTGACAGCGCTTAGGGGAACGTTGCCTTTAAATTTCAATCGCTCTATAAAGATGAACCTCAGCTATATGGATTGAATCGAGCCCTTAAACCTTGGTACCATGGTATCCAGGGTCCCATCACTCATATTGTTCTGCACTCTATGATGCTAATGCTAACCTGTAGCTCAGTAAACAAACCCAACTTACTCTCTGGGTGTACTGAATACCTCCTTTCTTGTGCACTAGAGGAGGTACATTTGTAATTGTGGTGAACTATTCCAACTACCACTGAGGGACTTTCACCTGTGTTGATGAAGAGTGGCTCAGTGGCTTTCTGGTCCAGGCTCCAATGGCTGTTGCACTCAGTGGGGAACTTGAGCTCAGCTGGTGCGAAGGAAGGAGGTGCAGGTTCTACAGGAATTCCAGGACCACTGGAGTTGGCTACAGACAAGACAGGCAGACAGGCATGTGATCACTGAGTAGCACTATCAACATTCATATACTTGCTGTATCTTATCTGACTTGTTATTGTGGGTAAGTCCAACCGCCACTGGTGAAGCATTGATAAAAAGGACAGTCACCAAATGTGTCAACCGGTGACGCCAGTGTACTTTACACAACACTTTCTTGCTATGAGTTAGCTGACTGAAACGTGTCATGTGGTTTTCCAATAACCGTGTCAAGCTCAACATAGAACAGGATGTGGTTTTGTCCCCAAGTCTCAGAAACTCAAGAAGCTACAGTAGAAGCTTGTTTCATACCTACTATAGTTTCCAACTGATAATGAGTAGATGTACATGGAATCTGGAGGCAGTTGTTCTTATTTCTACCTTCACAGGGTAGTCTAACTGGTTATTTATTCAGTGGAACCTACATTTAGTTTGATTTGAATTAAATATATATATGATTGAAATGTCAATGTCAAATAACCTTCAGAAATATCATTTCAAACAACATTTTTCAAAAAGAGAATATGAGTTTGAGATCACAGATATGTGTGCCTACAATGTTCTCTCAATTTCCCATTTTATGCTCAGCCGTTTCTCAACAAACATCTGTTTGTTTGAGATATTAGGCTGAAACATAAATGTTATAACCAGAAGCCAATAGCAGTGGTGTCTTATATAAGCTCCTGTGACTTTTATCTGCACTTGGACTCATATTGGTTGATGTGCTGTGCACTCAGCCCCTGATCGAGCATAAACATGAGCGATGCATGCGAGTTTCACTGTAACTCATATTGTCTTTGATCTGATTAATCTCTAGAGGAAGTGGTGAGTTCCTACGTCTGACGGTGAAAAGCAATGACCTTGTTTCCTTTCATTCAATCCAAATTACGTCTAGCACCTTGACACCTAATACTTTTACAATGTGATGCATATTGTCACTGTGTAGGAGAGAAAAGACACACTAAGAGTTTTCACTGCCTCTACATCTGTCACCGGGTAAAATCTACTGTCCATGATCTGAAATCTACTGGCTCGGAAATCACACAGAGAAACGAAAAGAGCATTTACTTAAAAATTGGTAGGCTTAACTATCAAGTTGCGCTTTTTGAATGACTCCCAAAGAAACAAACAAGTTGTTGATAGGTTACAATGATGTATGTACAACAGCCCTCAGAGTGGAGTAGCATACAGCTGAGGTGGACTTGATCAAGCAAGTTGATTTTACCTGTTGACTCGCTCATGCAATCACACACCTGTCAGTAATGATCAGAACTGCCCTGATAGGCTCGTTCACACTTGCTGTTTGTATTTAAAGCCTGTCAAGCTCAGTTGCTTTCCAGTTGTGTGTGTTAAGAGTAAGTTTGTTTCCTATTTCCTTATTTCAGATGTATTGGTTTAATAGGTTTATCCATATCACCTTGTATGTTCTACAACCTGCTCATGATGTCTCGCCTTTGTTGCAGAACCCCACAAATCCAACTTCACCATGTCCAATCACAAGTCCTCAATAAATAGGTGAACTATGGCACTGTCTCTGTCATTTGCAAGTACTCATGGTGACATCTATCCAACCAATGACCTATCTAGGTTCCTTAGCTTATTTTTCATGGTCCTTCAAGACGGATGATGTTTACCAGTTGTACTGCACCAGATTTCCATCTACCACAGCAGAAAGTGTTTCATTCTCATGTGAATGACTGTGTAGTGGGTCACTGTAGGGAGTGTCAGTGGTTGATCACCCATCAACAGGACCGGGCTCTAACAGCATGACTTTCTCTCCATTCATCACGTCTTCGGGCTACCAACATAAACAAGCACCATTGTTGGAAATGGCGGAGCGATGCTCCAGTGCTCTGGCAACACTACACCACCCCTTGCCCCAGCTACCCATATCTACTGAACCTGTAATGTCATCACTGTGGACCAGCCTGCCTTGACGCCCTGGGCCTTGGCTAATCCATGTCACAGGTTTTCAACAACCTGTGCTAATCCAAGGAGCCATCTCGCGCCTGCCTGAGGGGCAGACCCGCGCCCGTCATGGGGCAGCCTACCCCATGCTCATCCTAGTGGCCAACCTGTGTCTGTCCAAGAGGTGGCCTACCAGGTACCCATACAAGGGGACTCGGGTGAGCCTGCCCAAGAAGCCTACCCCATGCTCATCCTAGCGGCCAACCTGTGTCTGTCCAAGAGGTGGCCTACCAGGTACCCATACAAGGGGACTCGGGTGAGCCTGCCCAAGAAGCCTACCCCATGCTCATCCTAGCGGCCAACCTGTATCTGTCCAAGAGGTGGCCTACCAGGTACCCATACAAGGGGACTCGGGTGAGCCTGCCCAAGAAGCCTACCACACCTACATCGCTCCTGACCAACCACCCTATTTTTCAATATTATTAAAATGTTTCACTGTAAAGTCTTATTAAATAGCTACAAATTGTTCTACAGTACAGAGTCCCTGGAATATGGTGGGAACTCTAGCCAATACTTACATCAAATCCACGATGAGTGCACACACACACTTTTGGGAATTGGTAGTGATGATATACGTACCTGGCATGTATGATTGACGCTTGGCCCTCCAATAGATGCAGATCAAGATTATGATGAGTGAGGTCACCACTAGTCCCGCCCACAGACTGGTAGGTAGTATCCAGTGACACCCTGAGATGGAGGCAGAGCGATAGAGGAACAATCAAAACAACCTAAAACCCAGACAATCTATATATGAGGCTCTATCTGAACCATTTCTGAGGGAGAACGCAATGTGCTCTAATCTTGTTTACAGTATTAGATGTACATCACTTATGTCAAATCATTCAATGAAGAGAGAAGAGGGGAGGTGGAAGAAATATTGGTAAAATGCTATATATATATCATCTAGTTTTCTATATATTCTATACTACTGTGCAATAAAAGGAGATCCTATTAGACCTACGAGATATGAAGGCACCACACACAGCATCGGTAGTCTCAGTCCCAGCACTTTTCACCTCCTTCCCTAGGTCCCCACACCTGAGAGAGGAAAGAAAGTGATTGTGAAACAGAGAAAGGAGTTTAACTCCACAGTTAACCCCGCTGTCCCACAATTGTATAAAAATGTCAAATGTTTTGTGTCAACCAAATGCACCTACTGAGTTGACTTTCGATAAAAATCAGAGCCACTTTGTGTGAAGGGTTCTGACCTGGTGTGTGATTGGCAGTGTGTGATGGCATCGTTGACGCTGTTGTAGGTCCCAGGTTGGCACGGGGCACAGACTGTGTCATTCTGGGGGTTGGCTGGGGGGTTTAGGAACAAGTGTCAGACATGTCAGCTGCTCAAAGTAAAGTACATACATCCAGCAGATTATACAAGCACAGTAATAAGATGTTTTGTACTGACAAAGGCCCACAGTGGTTTAAACATTGACCCTGAGTGCATCTTATTAGACTACAGACTCTGATTTCTTGTCAGGTGTCTTTTCAATACCAGCCTTAGTATCTCCAACTCATGATCAGCTCATCAGAGGCAATGGTCTGTCATATTAAAACAGGGTATAGAGGTGAGGAGGCTGCTGAGGGGAGAACAGCCCTTAATAATGTCTGGAACGGAGCAAATGGAATGGCATCAAACCATCATTCCTCTGACTCCGCTGCAGCCATTATCATGAGCATGTCCTCCCCAATTAAGGGGCCACCAACATCCTGTGGTGTAGAGGTGAGGAGGCAGTTCTCACCTTGATTCACAACACCTGAACCCAGAGGGCACAGGGTCACAGGTAGGCAGTGTTCACATCCATCGTCTGTACAGTAGTAACCTGTCTTACACACACATTGCCTGTCACTACTGGCTTCACACTCCCTCAATACCTTCTGGTTACTGCCTGAGAGAGGGAGAGAGAGATGGAGAGAACGAGTGGGAGAGAGGACGGTAGAGGGAGAGGGAGACGGAGAGAAGAGAAGGGAGAGAAAGAGTGGGAGAGAGGATGGTAGAGGGAGGGATGGATGGGGTATTGAACAGGAGAGGCAGAAAAAGATTAAGTGAGGTGAAAATAATGTCAAGAGAGATGAGGTGGGATAGAGAGAGGGGATGTAAAGATGAGGAGAGAGGTGGGAATAGAGAGAGGGGATGTAAAGATGAGGAGAGAGGTGGGATAGAGAGAGGGGATGGAAAGATGAGGAGAGAGGTGGGATAGAGAGAGGGGATAGAAAGATGAGGAGAGAGGTGGGATAGAGAGAGGGGATGGAAAGAGAGGAGGGTCGGGGGGAGTGAGAGAGAGAGAGCGCGAGAGAGTGGGAGAGAGAGAGAGCAGGGGTGGGGAGTGAGAGAGGATGAGTCAGATCAGAAAGGGATTATTTTAAGGAGAAATGGGAACAATGAGTGGAACTGTCAGAACAGGGAAGAGGGAGGGGGGGGGGGACTTACTGGAATAGCAGACCCTACAGGGTAGACATTGTTTCAAGAAGTTTAATTCAGCAGTGTAGTATTCATGTTGACAGGTTTCACACTCTGTTTTTGTAGACTTGCCACAGTCGGTGCGAACATACTGTCCTGGAGTGAGGTTGGGAATGAGAGAATGACAGAGAAATGTGATCATCCATACCCCCACATATAGGCCACAGTATTATGCTGTCCATAGTAACATGTTAATCACAGGAGGTTGGTGTCATTTTAATTGGGGAGGATGGGCTTGTGGTAATGGCTGGAGCAGAATGAGTGGAATGGTATTATCAACATCAAACAAATGTTTTCTATGTGTTTGATGCCATTCCATTCGTGCCGTTCAAGCCATTATTATGAGCCGTCCTCCCCCCAGCAGCCTCCTGTGTGTTCATGTAGTGTTGTGGAGATAAAGGGACTGCTGTTTTCCCCTCTATACTGCACTTCATCATTTGATAATATGGTCATGTTGCAGACAAACAGTTAATACATATAATATGAGGTGCTTGTATAATGCTGGTCTTTTAGACATCTTGCTCCAACAGCCACCTGAACAACAGAAACACACCAGTAGTCACAGACCTTTATGACAACAGAAACACACCAGTAGTCACAGACCTTTATGACAACAGAAACACACCAGTAGTCACAGACCTTTATGACAACAGAAACACACCAGTAGTCACAGACCTTTATGACAACAGAAACACACCAGTAGTCACAGACCTTTATGACAACAGAAACACACCAGTAGTCACAGACCTTTATGACAACAGAAACACACCAGTAGTCACAGACCTTTATGACAACAGAAACACACCAGTAGTCACAGACCTTTATGACAACAGAAACACACCAGTAGTCACTGACCTTTACGACAACAGAAACACACCAGTAGTCACAGACCTTTATGACAACAGGAACACACCAGTAGTCACAGACCTTTATGACAACAGGAACACACCAGTAGTCACTGACCTTTACGACAACGCTCACAGCACCTTTTCACCCCAGAAGCATCATGAAGGTATTCCTCAGTTTTGCATTCCAATACAGCCATCTCTAGCCCATTTGATGATAGTCTCTTTGTTAAAATGTTGACTCTATCATAAAGTTTGTGTTTTTCAGTAATTCTTCTCTGTAAAATCGTTACTATTCAAGTAAAACATTCTTCTTCACCATTCATGTTGTTGATCCACTGGTCTCAGTTGAATGTATATCCTTTCACACTCGCCTCTCTGTCTCTAGCTCTCTCTCCTTGTTCTCTATCACTATTTCTGACTTTGACTTCTTTCTTCCGCTGAAGTTTCACTCACTCTTTGTCTTCTCCTCCGCTGTGTCCTCCGTCCTCTCAGTGAGAATATAGAGCTGCTTCCTCTCCTCTTTCACCCACCTCTTTCCCCTTCGTTTGTCCTCCAGAGCGGAAAGCCCCGATGCCCCTCATCTGCCCTGTGCGTCTCTCTCTCTCCTCCCTTTCCTTCCTGCCCTCCCTCTCTGGCACGAGGTGTACTGTTCTGGGCCGTGTAAACTAGCTGCAGAGAGGAGGATTCTAGAGGCTGCTTTTGGCACTGTCTCCAGATCAGTATGTCCAGATGTGGCACACAATACACACCAACACAATAAGATACTTCCCCTGACCACTCCAGCCCTTCCCGTCACTCTCTCTCCCTTTATTGCTTTACTGAACCTTTGTCCTGATAGTGTTGTAATGCTGCTGATATGGAGTTGTTGAGAGATGTGTTTCGATGATGAGATGAGTAGATTAAGACAGAAATATATACCTCTGACTCTCTCTCTTCCTTCCTTCTCTCTCTCTCTCTCTCTCTCTCTCTCTTTCTCTCTTTCTCTGTCAATTCAATTCAATGGTTTCTTTGGGCATGAGAAACATGTTTACATTGCTAAAGCAAGTGGAAAAGATAACAAAAGTGGAATAAACAATCAGAAATGAACAGTAAAGTTATCTCTCTCTCTCTCAACATGGAATTGACTTTGAATTGACGTCTGTGCCCAGTGGAAAAGACAGTGAGTTTGTTTATTTGCTGAGGCAGAAGTGATCCCTTCCTAACCATGCTAGCTAGGTGTGACTATGATGTTTCATCATCTCTTATCAAACAGAATAGAAATATAACATGTAAGTTCCCCTTGCATTTCCACAACACTGTGTGATATTACAAGGCAGAAAACAAACAACACGTTTTAAGACGGCCTTATGCAACGATCGTGATTTACACTTTCCTTCTTGGGATATGGGGTGTAATTTTCTTCTTCCTCAGTGGATGTGATTATGTGAAATTAACCAAGCATTTGTTAAGGATCCTCCCCTTTAAAAGAAAATTAGCCTAAATTGACATACCCAAATCTAACTGCCTGTAGCTCAGGACCTGACAGAGGCGCCGACAGAGATGGCCGCCTCGCTTCGCGTTCCTAGGAAACTGCAGTTTTTTGTTTTTTTTATGTGTTATTTCTTACATTGGTACCCCAGGTCATCTTAGGTTTCATTACATACAGTCAAGAAGAACTACTGAATATAAGAGCAGCATCAACTCACCATCAGTACGACCAAGAATATGACTTTCGCGAAGCGGATCCTGTGTTCTGCCTTTCACCCAGGACAACGGAATGGATCCCAGCTGGCGACCCAAAAAAACGACTTCGTAAAAGAGGGAAACGTAGCGGTCTTCTGGTCAGACTCCGGAGACGGGCTCATCGTGCACCACTCCCCAGTATACTTCTCGCCAATGTCCAGTCTCTTGACAACAAGGTTGATGAAATCCGAGAAAGGGTAGCATTCCAGAGGGACATCAGAGACTGTAACGTTCTTTGCTTCACGGAAACATGGCTCACTGGAGAGACGCTTTCGGAGTCGGTGCAGCCAGCTGGTTTCTCCATGCATCGCGCCGACAGAAACAAACATCTTTCTGGTAAGAAGAGGGGCGGGGGCGTATGCCTTATGGCTAACGAGACGTGGTGTGGTCACAAAAGCATACAGGAACTCAAGTCCTTCTGTTCACCTGATTTAGAATTCCTCACAATCAAATGTCGACCGCATTATCTACCAAGGGAATTCTCTTCGATTATAATCACAGCCGTATATATTCCCCCCCAAGCAGACACATCGATGGCTCTGAACGAACTTTATTTGACTCTTTGCAAACTGGAATCCATACATCCTGAGGCTGCATTCATTGTAGCTGGGGATTTTAACAAGGCTAATCTGAAAACAAGACTCCCTAAATGGTATCAGCATATCGATTGCGCAACCAGGGCTGGCAAAACCTTGGATCACTGCTATTCTAACTTCCGCAACGCATATAAGGCCCTGCCCCGCCCTCTTTTCGGAAAAGCTGACCACGACTCCATTTTGTTGATCCCTGCCTACAGACAGAAACTAAAACAAGAAGCTCCCACGCTGAGGTCTGTTCAACGCTGGTCCGACCAATCTGATTCCACACTCCAAGACTGCTTCCATCACATGGACTGGGATATGTTTCGTATTGCGTCAGACAACAACATTGACGAATACGCTGATTCGGTGTGCGAGTTCATTAGAAAGTGCGTTGAAGATGTCGTTCCCATAGCAACGATTAAAACATTCCCAAACCAGAAACCGTGGATTGATGGCAGCATTTGCGTGAAACTGAAAGCGCGAACCACTGCTTTTAATCAGGGCAAGGTGACCGGAAATATGACCGAATACAAACAGTGTAGCTATTCCCGCCGCAAGGCAATCAAACAAGCTAAGCGTCAGTATAGAGACAAAGTAGAATCTCAATTCAACGGCTCCGACACAAGAGGTATGTGGCAGGGTCTACAGTCAATCACGGATTACAAAAAGAAAACCAGCCCCGTCACGGACCCGGATGTCTTGCTCCCAGGCAGACTAAATAACTTTTTTGCCCGCTTTGAGGACAATACAGTGCCACTGACACGGCCTGCAACCAAAACATGCGGCCTCTCCTTCACTGCAGCCGAGGTGAGTAAAACATTTAAACGTGTTAACCCTCGCAAGGCTGCAGGCCCAGACGGCATCCCCAGCCGCGCCCTCAGAGCATGCGCAGACCAGCTGGCTGGTGTGTTTACGGACATATTCAATCAATCCCTATCCCAGTCTGCTGTTCCCACATGCTTCAAGAGGGCCACCATTATTCCTGTTCCCAAGAAAGCTAAGGTAACTGAGTTAAACGACTACCGCCCCGTAGCACTCACTTCCGTCATCATGAAGTGCTTTGAGAGACTAGTCAAGGACCATATCACCTCCACCCTACCTGACACCCTAGAACCACTCCAATTTGCTTACCGCCCAAATAGGTCCACAGACGATGCAATCTCAACCACACTGCACACTGCCCTAACCCACCTGGACAAGAGCAATACCTATGTGAGAATGCTGTTCATCGACTACAGCTCGGCATTTAACACCAAGGACCTTGCGAAAGTCTTGCGAAAGTATTCGGCCCCCTTGAACTTTGCGACCTTTTGCCACATTTCAGGCTTCAAACATAAAGATATAAAACTGTATTTTTTTGTGAAGAATCAACAACAAGTGGGACACAATCATGAAGTGGAACGACATTTATTGGATATTTCAAACTTTTTGAACAAATAAAAATTATTCAGCCCCCTTAAGTTAATACTTTGTAGCGCCACCTTTTGCTGCGATTACAGCTGTAAGTCGCTTGGGGTATGTCTCTATCAGTTTTGCACATCGAGAGACTGACATTTTTTCCCATTCCTCCTTGCAAAACAGCTCAAGCTCAGTGAGGTTGGATGGAGAGCATTTGTGAACAGCAGTTTTCAGTTCTTTCCACAGATTCTCGATTGGATTCAGGTCTGGACTTTGACATGGCCATTCTAACACCTGGATATGTTTATTTTTGAACCATTCCATTGTAGATTTTGCTTTATGTTTTGGATCATTGTCTTGTTGGAAGACAAATCTCCGTCCCAGTCTCAGGTCTTTTGCAGACTCCATCAGGTTTTCTTCCAGAATGGTCCTGTATTTGGCTCCATCCATCTTCCCATCAATTTTGACCATCTTCCCTGTCCCTGCTGAAGAAAAGCAGGCCCAAACCATGATGCTGCCACCACCATGTTTGACAGTGGGGATGTGTGTTCAGGGTGATGAGCTGTGTTGCTTTTACGGCCAATTTTGGTTTCATCTGACCAGAGCACCTTCTTCCACATGTTTGGTGTGTCTCCCAGGTGGCTTGTGGCAAACTTTAAACAACACTTTTTATGGATATCTTTAAGAAATGGCTTTCTTCTTGCCACTCTTCCATAAAGGCCAGATTTGTGCAATATACGACTGATTGTTGTCCTATGGACAGAGTCTCCCACCTTAGCTGTAGATCTCTGCAGTTCATCCAGAGTGATCATGGGCCTCTTGGCTGCATCTCTGATCAGTCTTCTCCTTGTATGAGCTGAAAGTTTAGAGGGACGGCCAGGTCTTGGTAGATTTGCAGTGGTCTGATACTCCTTCCATTTCAATATTATCGCTTGCACAGTGCTCCTTGGGATGTTTAAAGCTTGGGAAATCTTTTTGTATCCAAATCCGGCTTTAAACTTCTTCACAACAGTATCTCGGACCTGCCTGGTGTGTTCCTTGTTCTTCATGATGCTCTCTGCGCTTTTAACGGACCTCTGAGACTATCACAGTGCATGTGCATTTATACGGAGACTTGATTACACACAGGTGGATTGTATTTATCATCATTAGTCATTTAGGTCAACATTGGATCATTCAGAGATCCTCACTGAACTTCTGGAGAGAGTTTGCTGCACTGAAAGTAAAGGGGCTGAATAATTTTGCACGCCCAATTTTTCAGTTTTTGATTTGTTAAAAAAGTTTCAAATATCCAATAAATATCGTTCCACTTCATGATTGTGTCCCACTTGTTGTTGATTCTTCACAAAAAAATACAGTTTTATATCTTTATGTTTGAAGCCTGAAATGTGGCAAAAGGTCGCAAAGTTCAAGGGGGCCGAATACTTTCGCAAGGCACTGTATATACTGTACTCAATACCATCTACTGTATCTTGCCTATGCCGCTCTGTACCATCACTCATTCATATATCTTTATGTACATATTCTTTATCCCCTTACACTTGTGTGTATAAGACAGTAGTTTCGGAATTATTAGTTAGATTACTTGTTGGTTATTACTGCATTGTCGGAACTAGAAGCACAAGCATTTCACTACACTCGCATTAACATCTGCTAACCATGATGTGTATGTGACAAATAAAATGTGATTTGATTTGATTTGAAGCAAGGATATGCATATTCTTGATACCATTTTAAAGGAAACATGTTGAAGTTTGTGGAAATGTTAAATGAATGTAGGAGAATATAACACATTAGAGCTGGTAAAAGATAATACGAAGAAAAAAACAAACAATTTTTTGGTATATTTATTTGTACCATCATCTTTGAAATGCAAGAGAAATACCATAATTTATTATTCCAGCCCAGGCACAATTTAGATTTTGGCCATTAGATGGCAGCAGTGTATGTATAAAGTTTAAGACTGTATGTGTAAAGTTGATTTCTGTTCAAAATGTTGTATCAAGACTGCCCAAATGCCTAATTGGTTTATTAATACGTTTTCAAGTTCATAATTGTGCACTCTCCTCAAACAATAGCACGGTATTCTTTCACTGTAATAGCTAATGTAAATTGGAGTTAGTGCAGTTAGATTAACAATAATTTAAGCTTTCTGCCAATATCAGATAAGTCTATGTCCTGGGAAATGTTCTTGTTACTTACAACCTCATGCTAATCGCATTAGCCTACGTTAGCTCAACAGTCCCGTGGGGGACCCACCTATCCTGTAGAGGATAGCCTGGAGACTCCATCCACCCCAAGAGCATTGACATGGCACAGAGGGGCAAAAGGAACAAACAGAGGCTGGGGAGAGGACAAAGACAGAAAGAGAGAGGGGGGGGGAGAAAGGAGAAAGCTAGAGTGAGAGAAAGGGGGGGCGGGGCAAAAAGTGGGAGAGATAGAGAGAGAAAGGTGGGACACAAGATTAATAGAGAGAACGAGGGAGAAGGAAAGTATGAAGAGAAAGAGAGAGTCAATAATAAACAAATAGACAGAGAAACAGTCAGACAAACAGAAATAACAAGCGTGAGATGCATGAGAATATCAAATCAAATGTATTTATATAGCCCTTCTTACATCAGCTGATATACGTCAAAGTGCTGTACAGAAACCCAGCCTAAAACACAAAACAGCAAGCAATGCAGTTCTAGAAGCACGGTGGCTAGGAAAAACTCCCTAGGAAGGCCAGAACCTAGGAAGAAACCTAGAGAGGAACCAGGTTTATGAGGGGTGGCCAGTCCTCTTCTGGCTGTGCCGGGTGGAGATTATAACAGAACATGGCCAAGATGTTCAAACGTTCATAGATGACCAGCAGGGTCAAATAATAATAATAATCACAGTGGTTGTAGAGGGTGCAACAAGTCAGCATCTCAGGAGTAAATGTCAGTTGGCTTTTCATAGCAGAGCATTCAGAGTTAGAGACAGCAGGTGCGGTAGAGTGAGAGAGTCAAAAACAGCAGGTCCGGGACAAGGTAGCATATCCAGTAAACAGGTCAGAGTTCCATAGCCACAGGCAGAACAGTTGAAACTGGAGCAGCACAACCAGGTGGACTGAGGATAGCAAGGAGTCATCAAGCCAGGTAGTCCTGAGGCATGGTCCCAGGACTCGGGTCCTCCGGAAGGGGAGGGAGAGGGAGAGAGAGAGAATTAGAAAGAGCATACTTAAAATTCATACAGGACACCAGATAAGACAGGAGAAGTACTCCAGATATAACAAACTGACCCTAGCCCCCCGACACATAAACTATTGCAGCATAAATACTTGAGGCTGAGGCCAGAAGGGTGGGGAGACACTGTGGCCCCGTCCGACGATACCACTGTACAGGGCCAAACAGGCAGGATATAACCCCCACCCACTTTGCAAAAGCACGGCCCCCACATCACTAGAGGGATATCTTCAACCACCAACTAACTACCCTGAGACAAGGCTGAGTATAGTCCACGAAGATCTCCCCCATGGCACAAACCTGAGGTGGGAGCGGAAAATCCGGACAGGAAGATCACGTCAGTGACTCAACCCACTCAAGTGACGCACCCCTCCTAGGGATGGGATGGAAGAGCGCCAGTAAGCCAGTGACTCAGCATCCCTTAATAGAGTTAGAGGCACAGAATCCCGGTGGAGAGAGGGGAACCGGCCAGACAGAGACAGCAAGTGCGGTTCGTTGCTCCAGTGCCTTTCCGTTCACCTTCACACTCCTGGTCCAGACTACACTCAATCATAGGACCTACTGAAGAGATCAGTCTTCAATAAAGAATTAAAGGTCGAGACCGAGTCTGCGTCTCTCACATGGATAGACAGACCATTCCATAAAATTGGAGCTCTATAGGAGAAAGCCCTCCAGTTGTTTGCTTAAAAATTCTAGGGACAGAAAGGAGGCCTGCGTCTTGTGACCATAGCATACGTGTAGGCACTAACTGAAGTTTATTTAGTGCTTTATCCGGGTACCTGGAAAGTAGAGCATTTGCAGTAGTCTAATCTAGAAGTCTCAAAAGCATGGATTAACTTTTCTGCATTGTTTTCGGACAGAAAGTTTCAGATTTTTGCAACTTTACGAAAATTGAAAAAAGCTGTCCTTGAAATAGTCTTGAAATGTTCGTCAAAAGAGAGATCACGTTCTAGAGTAACGCAGAGGTCCTTCACAGTTTGATTTGAGACGAATGTACAACCATCAAGATTAATTGTCAGATCCAACAGAAGTTCTCTCTCAACACAGTAGAAGCCTCATTCAAATTTCTATAGACGGTTGTGGAAGCCCTAGGAAGTGAATCTTCATTCATATCCCAATGGGATTTCAATAGGGAATGGGTTGAAAATATAACTTCAGATTTCTCACTTCCTGGTTGGATTTCTTCTCAGGTTTTTGCCTGCCATATGAGTTCTGTTATACTCACAGACATCATTCAAACAGTTTTAGATACTTCAGAGTGTTTTCTATCCAATACTACTAATGCTATGCATATATTAGCAACTGAGACTGAGAAGCAGGCCATTTACTCTGGGCACCTTTCATCCAAGCTACTCAATAGTGCCCCTGCAGCCATAAGAAGTTATTAATGCGAGTGTAGCGAAATGCTTGTGCTTCTAGTTACGACAATGTAGTAATATCTAACAAGTAATCTAACAAATTCACAACAACTACCTTATATACACAAATGTAAAGGATTGAATGGGAATATGTACATATAAATATATGGATGAGCGATAGCAGTGCGGCATAGGCAGGATGCAGTAGATGGTATAGAATACAGTATATACATCCGAGACTAGTTTTTTTGTATTGTATTTTTATTTCACCTTTATTTAACCAGGTGGCCAGTTGAGAACAAGTTCTCATTTACAACTGCGACCTGACCAAGATAAAGCAAAGCAATGTGACAAAAACAACAACACAGAGTTACACATGGAGTAAACAAACATACAGTCAATAACACAATAAAAAAAATCTGTGTACAGTGTGTACAAATGAAGTAAGGAGGTAAGGCAATAAATAGGCCATAGTGGCGAAGTAATTACAATTTAGCAATTAACACTGGAGTGATAGATGTGTAGATGAGGATGTGCAAGTAGAAATACTGGTGTGCAAAAGAGCAGAAAAACAAAAACAAATATGGGATGAGGTAGGTACTGGGCTATTTACAGATGGGCTGTGTACAGCTGCAGTGATCGGTAAGCTGCTCTGACAGCTGATGCTTAAAGTTAGTGAGGGAGATGTAAGTCTCCAACTTCAGTGATTTTTGCAATTCGTTCCAGTCATTGGCAGCAGAGAACTGGAAAGAAAGGCGGCCAAAGAGGTGTTTGCTTTGGGGAAGACCAGTGAAATTGACCTGCTGGAGAGCGTGCTACAGGTGGGTGTTGCTATGGTGACCAGTGAGCTGAGATAAGGCGGAGCTTTGCCTAGCAAAACATATAGATGACCTGGAGCCTGTGGGTTTGGCGACAAATATAATTTGTAAATTACATAATGTAGGATATGTAAACATTATTAAAGTGCCGTCATTTAAAGTGACTAGTGATACCTTTATTAAGTCAATTTATTAAAGTGGCCAGAGATTTGAGACTGTATGTTTGCAGCAGCCTCTCTATGTTAGTGGTGGCTGTTTAACAGTCTGATGGCCTTGAGATAGAAGCTGTTTTTCAGCCTCTCGGTCCCAGCTTTGATGCACCTGTACTGACCCCGCCTTCTGGATGATAGCGGGGTGAACAGGTAGTGGTTCGGGTGGTTGAAAGCAGTGGTTCGCGCTTTCAGTTTTGTGCAAATGCTGCCATCAATCCAAGGTTTCTGGTTAGGAAAGGTTTTAATAGTCACAGTGGGTACGACATATCTAATGAACTTGCTAATAAACTTGCTCACCGAGTCAGTGTATACATCAATATTATTGTCTGAAGCTGTCCGGAACATATCCCAGTCCACCTGACCAATCTTGATGTGTGGAATCCGATTGGTCAGACCAGCATTGGATAGACCTGAGCACGGGCGTTTCCTGTTTCTGACTATAGGCTGGGAGCAAAATGTAGTCATGGTCAGATTTGCCAAAGGCAGGGCAGGAGAGAGCTTTGTATGCGTAGTAATTATCCAGAATGCAACCAGCTCGTGTCACGCATTCGATATACTGATAGAATTTAGGAAGTCTTGTTCTCAGGTTAGCTTTGTTAAAATCCCCAGCTACAATAAATGCAGCCTCAGGATGTATGTTTTCCAGTTTACATAGAGTCCAGTGAAGTTCTTTCAGTGCCGACGAGGTATCTGCTTGGGGGGATATACACGGCTGTG
The DNA here is from genome assembly GCF_002021735.2 of Oncorhynchus kisutch. Lineage (NCBI taxonomy): Eukaryota > Metazoa > Chordata > Actinopteri > Salmoniformes > Salmonidae > Oncorhynchus > Oncorhynchus kisutch. The sequence goes on along the minus strand of NC_034175.2, from coordinate 6,407,306 downwards.
ACTATAATCTAAGAGAATTCTCTTGGAAGATAATGCAGTCGGCATTTGATTGTAAGGAATTCTATGTCAGGTGAACAAAAGGACTTGAGTTCCTGTGTGTTGCTGTGATTAGTCGTTAATCTGAGTTGTTAATCATAAGGCATACTTTTTTTAACCAGAGAGATGTTTGTTTCTGTTGGCGCGATGCATGAAGAAACCGGGTGGCTGTACCGACTCTGACAACATATCCCGAGTGAGCCATGTTTCAGTGAAACAAAGAATGGTACAATCTCTGATGTCTCTCCGGAAGGCAACTCGTGCCCTAATTTCATCCACCTTGATATCGGACATTGGCGAGTAATTTTTATTTTACCTTTATTTAACTAGGCAAGTCAGTTAAGAACACATTCTTATTTTCAATGACGGCCTGGGAACAGTGGGTTAACTGCCTGTTCAGGGGCAGAACGACAGATTTGTACCTTGTCAGCTCGGGGGTTTGAACTCGCAACCTTCCGGTTACTAGCCCAATGCTCTAACCACTAGGCTACGCTGCCGCCCCTAATATGCTTGGAAGCGGTGGATGGTGTGCTCGCCTTCTGAGTCTGACCAGTAGGCCGCTCCGTCTGCCTCTCCTTCAGCGACCGCGTTGTTTTGGGTCGGCCTCTAGGATAAGATCCCATGTCCAGGGTGGAGGTCTGAACAAAGGATCCGCTTCGGGAAAGACGTATTCCTGGTCGTAATGTTGGTAAGTTGACATCGCTTTTATATCCAATAGTTCTTCCCGGCTGTATGTAATAAGACTTGAGATTTTCTGGGCTAACAATGTAAGAAATAATACATAAAAAACAAACAACTGCATAGTTTCCTAGGACTCGAAGCAAGACGACCATCTCTGTCCAAGGTTCAAACACACCAAGACAGTCGTGAAGAGGGCATAACAAAGCCTCTTCCCCCTCAGGAGACTGAAAAGATTTGGCATGGGTCCTCAGATCCTCAGAAAGTTCTACAGCTGCACCATGGTTGCATCACCGCCTGGTATGGCAACTGCTCGGGCTCCAACCACAAGGCACTATTGAGGGTACATCACTGGGGCCAAGCTTCCTGCCATCCATGACCTCTATACCAGGAGGTGTCAGAGGAAGGCCCTAAAAATTGTCAAAAACTCCAGCCACCCTAGTCATTGACTGACTCTCTACTACCGCACGGCAAGCAAACCCACAACCTTCTGTCAAGTAGCCTGCATCGACTGCCACAAAACCGAGCTGAAGTGGTAAAATCGAGAGAGAGAGAGAGAGAGAGACATTTATGCTGCTGCTCTTGCTTTCACGAGAGTGGTACGTGTTCTTGTTCTTGGCCAATCTAAAGTCTTTAAAGTGCCAATGGGCTACAGTCATATAGCCTCCGTGTGGGGCAATAGTTAGGAAATATCTAATCAATGGAAAATGGAATTAAAATGACAGAATTAAAAGTTAAACGAGAAGGATAGGCTACAACGACCAAGAGTAAACAGGCGGGCTGCTACTTAATATTCTGAAAGGAGTAGTTATTATTTGCCCTGCAGCCTCAATTAGCCTAGCTAGCTAACGTTAGCTGGCTTAACAAGCTTCTCCCGGGTTGATGCAGTCAAGACAGGTACTACGTAATCATATTTGATGATAAATATCCTAGCTATGGCAGCAGTTAGTCTACTATAGAGCGAGTCAGCTAGGTTGGTTGCTGTCTCTAGTCTCTCACTCCCTGCTCACAGTGTCACTCGTTCACAGTAAGGCCCCTCCCCCGCCTGCTAGAGTGGCACCTCTCTCTCTCCTCTTGCACTTTATCAGCTCCGGGTTAATAAAGTAGATTAAAAAATAATCGGACCCGGTCTGGATCAGACCAAGTCTATACAAAAAGGGTCTAGTTGTCCTACAAAGGGTCTTTGTATTTAAAACATTTATTTATGCATATCGGGTCTGGGTGGGAAAGCCCCGGGTTCATTTCAGAACAGGTACAGCTTTTTGGACTTGTGAAGACCTCTAATATCAAGCACAAACCCAGATGAGCAGCCAAGTCAGAAAGATGACCCATGCTGCTATTTTTATTAACACAATCGCCTCACCTTATCTTCATCCCTGGTATTTCCATTCAGCACATGTGCTGCAGTCATGATCCAGTGGTCCCCGATAACTATCCCTCCTCCTCTACCATTTACTATCAGCAACACCTGCCAGGGGAAGCATCCAGCTGGTGCTGGCTTTCCCCCAACAATCCTTACAATCCCTGGGATGTTCACTGTAAGAAGTCCACACACTAGGGACAAAGAGGGACACAAGAGGCACACATGAGGCACACATAGACAGCTACACTCACAATAACTGCTAACCATGTGTATGTGACCAATAACATTTGATTTGATTTGACAGTGACAGTTGACTAAGGAACACTCACATCCATTCATTCATATTGTAAAACACATGCACATTCACACTTAGAAACACAAATTGTCTTCTTGCTGTATCTCATTTCTACAAGTCCATGCTAGGTAAAGCTCCGCCTTATCTCAGCTCACTGGTCACGATGGCAACACCCATCCGCAGCACGCGCTCCAGCAGGTGTATCTCACTGATCATCCCTAAAGCCAACACCTAATTTGGCCGCCTTTCGTTCCAGTACTCTGCGACTGGAACTAATTGCAAAAATCGCTGAAGTTGGAGACTTTTATCTCCCTCACCAACTTCAAACATCAGCTATCTGAGCAGCTAACCGATCGCTGCAGCTGTACATAGTCTATTGGTAAATAGCCCACCTTTTTTCACCTACCTCATCCCCATACTGTTTTTATTTATTTACTTTTCTGCTCTTTTGCACACCAATATCTCTACCTGTACATGACCATCTGATCATTCATCACTCCAGTGTTAATCTGCAAAATTGTAATTATTTGCCTACCTCCTCATGCCTTCTGCACACATTGTATATAGACTCCCCCTTTGTTTTCTACTGTGTTATTGACTTGTTAATTGTTTACTCCATGTGTAACTCTTTGTTGTCTGCTCACACTGCTATGCTTTATCTTGGCCAGGTCGCAGTTGCAAATGAGAACTTGTTCTCAACTAGCCTACCTGGTTAAATAAAGGTGAAATAAAAAAAATAAGAAAATTCAAAATGTTCTCCTTTCCCTTTAAGGAGGGTACATATTTATTATGAGATACCTGGGATACATTGGAGAATCATATAGTTGTTCTGATCATCGTTCCACTTTGTGACCAATGAGCATGTGAAACTAGCTATTTTTTATTTTACCTTTATTTTACTAGGCAAGTCAGTTAAGAACAAATTCTTATTGTCAACGACAGCCTAGGAACAGTGGGTTAACTGCCTTGTTCAGGGGCAGAACGACAGATTTGTACCTTGTCAGCTCGGGGATTCGATCTTGCAACCTTTCGGTTACCAGTCCAACGCTCTAACCACTAGGCTCCGCTGTACATTGAAAGAGTGTCATTAGAATGTTGTAATTGCTGTGAAATATATTTTCAATTGCAAAAAAATAGAGTTAAAAGCTGTTTGAAGCTGGTGGGCCAAAACCAAACGTAAAAGTCTCAAGAGTGAGTGCAAGGGAGGTACAATGATTACCTACAGTATTCAGTGCTTGTTTTCTAATTTCAACTGAAATTGAGCAAAGTGTAGACTTTTAGCAATCAAAGGAGATGAATGTGGATGACAGGAAAAGGAGGACCGAGCACGCCCCTATTCTCATCGACGGGGCTGTAGTGGAGCAAGTTGAGAGGTTGCAAATTTTATTGGTCACATACACATGGGTCGGCCTCTAGGATAAAACAGATGTTAATGCGAGTGTAGCGAAATGCTTGTGCTTCTAATTACGACAATGCAGTAATATCTAACAAGTAATCTAACAAATTCACAACAACTAAGAGTGATTCTCCGCCAGGGAGGTACAATGATTCTCTACAGTATTCAGCTTGTTTTTTCATTGAAATTGAAATTGAGCGAAGTGTAGACTTTCAGCAAACAGGGAATTACAGCGTGATTTCCAATAAATAACAAAGCCACAAAGTCAGAACATCTTTCTCATGTTGATGACAGATGCCACTCCGGTGGGAGAAATCAATAGGCAGATATCACAGCCAATAACAACTCTGGTGGGTAAGTAATAATGTAAAACACGATCATTCCACTATTACTGCACATATATTATGGACATTTTCTAAAAGTACAATGCAAAAATGATTAAATAAATCCTATGTCTAGCACCTATCCGTTTCTTTACATTGATATCTTTAAAAAAATAAGGAAACTATTTACATTCACTTTTTTACTATATAACGCTAATGCTTAAAATAACCATAAAACATCTTCTCATGGACTAAAGGTCAGATTCACTCCAAATTTGATCTTTGCACTCATCACAATAGTCCCTAACAACTTTGAGAAAATAACAGTGATACATTCAAAGATGGCCACACTATACCAGTAGATGCATATTAGCACATTCGCTAATATGCTCAAATATGCTAAAAAAATACTTTAAAATCATGAATGATAGGATCAAATGACACTAAATTTGGAATGTATGCCCATGGTATATACCTTAAGTTAGCTAAGGGATAGTCAAAAGTTATTGACTAATTATTGAGTTATTGACACACATTTTACATGTCCATTTAAACCACTGTAAAACCCAATCCAGAGAGACCTATCAACTTGAAACTTGTCAATGCTATCATGGACATCCCTACACTCTTAGAAAAAGGCATTCCAAAATGGTTCTTCGGCTGTCCCCAAAGGATAATCCTTTTTGGTTCCAGGTAGGACTCTTTTGTGTTCCATGTAGAACCCTCTGTGGAAAGGGTTCTACCTGGAACCAAAAAGGATTCTTCAAAAGGGTTCTCCTATGGGGACAGATGAAGAGCACTTTTAGGTTCTAGATAACACCTTTTTTTCCTGAGAGTGTAAGATGAACCACACTGAATTTGGTATTGATTTCTCAAAAAACAAAGAAACTATTAGGGAAAGGGAAAGGGAGATACCTAGTCAGTTGTTCAACTGAATGCATTCAACTGTCTTCGCATTTAACAACTCATTCTTTGCATATGTAACGTTAATGCTAAAATGCTGCATTCATCATCTTCGTTAATGCTGCATTCATCTTCTTCTTGTGAAAAAATACATCAGATTAGCTCCAGATTTTCAATTTAGACTCATTACATCAATCTTTAATGATTTTGAGAAAAAATTGTTGCTGCATACAAATATGGCGCAGTGTACCTATAGATGCACGTTAGCACACATGCTAATGCTAAAAATACTCTACAAATCCTCTTCTCATGAACCATAAATCAGATTGACTCAAGATATGGTAATAAGACTCATTGAATTAGCCTCTAATCATTTGAGAAAGATAACCAACTTACTTGCGTCATTCTCCACTGGCCTACCTGGATAAATAAAGGTGAAAAAAAAACACACAAAAAAACCTTGTGGTATTGAGAGATAAATATGGTATCGCTTTTACTGATTGCACATAAAGGAAGATAGTTCCTATATGATTGGGTGCATGCTTTGTTATCCAACTGTGTCCTTTCTATCATCCCGTGAACCCCGTTCATTGCTGCTTGCAGCTATATTTAATATTGAAATGTAATAAAAAGATGGGACTCAGAGGGTTCATTATGGACTTCACATTGTTAAAAATATATGATCGTAAAAAGTCTCACCATTAACTCTTTTAGAGAGAGTGTAGTACAGCTCATTGCAGTGGTACTAAATGACTGAGAGATGCTGGTTCTGAGAGCTAGATATGAACATCACCCCTCCATTCAGCAACGGTTCGGGTTCCCCACAGTCAATTACTGCAGGGGAGAGAGAAAGAAACATCATCACCATCATCATCATCATCATCTTTACCCTAGAGAGGGATGGTGTGGTATCTTGAAATATGGAGCTGTATGAGCAAGTTATAAAGTAGTAGTCATTATCATCTTTGCCGTTGTTATCACAATTGTTGTCATTAACATGAGCATGCTCATCATCATCATCAGAAGCAACAGCAGATTCCACATTATTATTATTATACAATAACACAGTCGAAGCACTCGCACAAAACATTAAAACACACAAACACATCTATAATAGTTATATTTTAGAATGTTTTAGAATCTTCCTCCTCTATGGTATTTTTGATCCAGTCTACGTTGTTAGCCACACGCGTGTAGACCCCATATTTTTTCAAGGCTGTCCACAGTCAATCCCCCAACTGACGATCCCTGCTAGATATTCGTAGTTTACTGTTTTAGTTCACCTATGCTTACCCAATCTGACCTATCAGGTATTTAGCGTCCTTTGCTGGCAGACACAGTGGCATGATATGAGCGTGATTGGATGTTTTAGATGGATCAGGGCGATGTCATGGTCATAGTTTACATTATTGTATTCAGGGTGAATATGGAGAGAGGTGGCCTCAAGGGGTGGAGACTGGATGAGGTTTTCCACATTGTTGTCTCCAACACCTTTGGACAGGGAAAATTAGTCACACTTACGATATACACTTAATCAGCAGTGACGACAGTCCATTTTTCCATTGTATCGTATCACCCCTGCCCAGTCATTGAAAGAGATAGATTAGGGCCTAATGAATTTATTTCAATTGACTGATTTCCTTCATTTTCTTTTATTTAATGTTAAGGGACAGTATTCTGTAGGTGAGAATGAAATACAATTCCATTATGTCTTATCTGTGTGCTGAAGGCACCTGAAGAGTTAAAGGTGCAATATGCAGGAATTGCTCTGTGATTTCCTGGTTGCAAAAATTCTAGGAGTTCGCCTAATCTCAGTTTATGTGACAAAACAAGCAAAGTACCATCTAAACCGATGTGAAATATCTTTTCAAATACCAAAAATACACACTTTTACACTCATCATATGCTCCTGCTACTCTGTTCTTTATTTTACTCTATCCTGATGCCCAGTCACTTTACCCTGCCTTCATGTACATATCGACCTCAAATACCTTGTACCCCTGCACATTGATCTGGTACTAGAACTCCCTGTATATAGCTCCGTTCTTGTGTATTTTATTCCTCTTTTGTTACTATTTTTCTTTTTACTATAATTTTTTAAAACTGCATCGTTGGGAAGGGCTCATAAGCAAGCATTTCACTGTAAAGTTTGCACCAGTTGTATTCAGCGCATGTGACAAATAACATCTGATTTGATTTTAGTTTTTGGTTCCAGTCTCTTCTACAGTGATTTGCTGTGGGGAACCTGAACCATCGCTAAACCGTTGCTGAATGGAGGGGTGACGTTCATATCTGCCTCTCAGAACCAGTACCTCTGTCATTCAACACCACTGCAATGAGCTGTAATACATTCTTCCTGAAGGGGCTAACCATGAGACTTTCATTGAAGGAAAGTCAGGAAGTGTGCAGGAAAGTCGGGAATTCTAAGCAAACTCCTGCTACTGTCTTGTAAACTACCAATACTGTCTGGAAAAATGTTAATAGGAGTGTTGTTCCACCAATTAGGTGCCATTTTGAGTGCTTAACTTTAAGAAAAATATTGAAGAAAAAAAACGACTTTGAACATTCTATCATAATCCTTAAGTGTCATTTGACGCACTCCATCAAAATCTGTCTGTTTAAACTAGAGATATCAATTTTTTTGTATGGGCTGCGTCTCAATCCATCACATCCGCCTAGGACGAATGGCCTTCCACATCTGAGCTGGAAAGTGTCAGGGCTACAGTGCTGTTTGTCAGAACAGGAGACATCTCAAAAATCGGTTTTCTCACGAAAACTTCCCTCCCTTCCTCTTTATCTCTAGGGTTTGGTGTAGGAGTCATGAAAATCTCCAATAAGCTCCGATATGTCCAGCTTCCTGTGGTGGATCAGGAAACGTGCAGAGCTGCTGTTGCCCTGAACGATAGCGGACACAACTGGGGACTTGTTCTGTGCCGGGTTGCCTGAGGGTGTCAAGTCTAAATGTCCTGAAGGAGGCTGAACATTTTTGGTCAGCAGGGATCATTAGCTGGGCAAAAGGATGTGTATGACCTGGCCAATATGGGGTAAATACCCATGTGGCTAACTACATCTGCTTGATCAAGAAGACCATGAAGGAGAAACTAGACCAATATAAGTTGTAGTGGCAATCAATGACATCTGTTCTCTCAGCATCTCGCTTTTTGTGTCCATTAAACATGGAACATCTATTTATTTTACACACTTCCAAATTAATCTCACAATATATGACTAATATTGCATTTACACACTGTAGTCTTAGAAAAGAAAAGCTGGACGCATTTCCGAGGCTCCGATGCAATAAATGCACTAAATACCAACGTTTCCACAGCTAAGCTGCCTTCATCAGGGTCTCATCTATTTAACATACTGTAGGCTGTCGTGTCCCATAACTACACATGACCAGGGATGTAGTTTAAAAAAGGTAGATCATCTGAATGCTATAGTGGATAGTGTTGTGTACAGTGTGTTCTTAGCAGCACTACAGTACATCCCTGCATCATGTGACCTGAACTGACATACCCAGACCAGCATGGAGTTTGTCCCTATGTGTAAACAAAACAAACTATTCAAACACAATTTACAGGAAGAGCACTGAACACACTTTCCTCCCACTCTCTCTCTCTCCTCCATTCCCTTTTCTGCCCCTTCCTCCCCCTCTACCCCCTTTCCCCCACGCCCCATCCCCCCTCCAACCTCTGGTAGATATGCATTCTGTCTTTTATAGGTTTCGATTTCGACATTAACGTAAAAAAAGGTTTTACCTTTAAGAACTGGTCAATTGTAGTCTTTTAACTCCACCACCACCAATACTCTGTCTCTCGGGCCCTTTCACTCTCTCTCTCCCTCTCTCTTGTCCCCCCTTCTCATTCGTCTAGTTCAGCCAAGTCAAACAGAGCAGGTTTTAACATGACTTTTAGACTCGTAGTCTAGCATAATACCTCACCATAGGTCTCTATTGGGACACACAGACTGCAGGGAATTCAAGTCTAATACATGTGAGCAATAGCCACACAACAGTAAAACAATAACAACAGAAACATTTGTGGCCAGGACCTTCAACATGGACAGGACCCATCCGTTCATCTGGTGAGTTTGTTTGGTTACACTGTACTTGAACCCATTGGCTATAGCTAAGTGAACGTAAACAACAACTGCTTAAGTGAGTGTGTAAAGTCAGTTGTCATAATCAGACCAGCTGCCGTGAAGGTGTATGCCGTTAATTCCATTACTAGTACATTGTGTCATGTGACTAGCACGTTTGAGAAAGAGTTCAAATGAAGTATAACCTGTTTGTTTACATTACGCAGCACACCAGTGGTTTTAACCTTTATTGAGTCTTCATCTTGAAGGATGATAAGAACATATGATTCCTACAGCATCATTAGGTTATGTTTTCTTCTGCTTCCTGGTCACAGATCAGAAAAGAGCTCTCTATCTGATCAGTCATCATACAGACATGTTTCAAGGGGCTGTATTTACCTCGTTGTGACACACTCCTCCTATACCTCCCATCTCAGCCCTCTCTCCCTGTGTTGGTCTGCTCCAGGCTGCTGTGTGTGTCTGTGTGTGAGTGTTGGCGGTTGGCCCGGTCCCTGCCAGCCCTACATGGGGTAGTCCAGTCCCCCCAGTTCCCCCAGCCGTACCCGGCTGCCCTGTCACAACAGTGGGACCTCAGTGTACCTGAGGGCTACCAGCTCCAGCTCAGCTTCACTCACCTGGACATCGAGCCATCAGCCGACTGCTACTACGACTCCCTCACGGTCAGTGGACTTCAAAAGAACACTTTGATACCTTATTATAAAACGTAGGATGTATTAAATGTTTCTTACTGATATTGGAATATGTCCAAGAACCTTCTTCACTCTGTCATTCCAGGTTTTATATGACAAGAAGGTCCTTGCAAAGTTCTGTGGTCAGGAGAATTCTGCTGATGGACATCACCCAGGCAACCGGCCACTCTTGTCTCCAGGCAACAGGCTCACCCTGGTCCTTCAGACAGACGACACGAACCCTGAGCCACACCAGCACCTCGGCTTCTCTGCCCATTATCAGGCCAAAGGTAGCAACCCCACTAGAGGATCAGATGCCCTGCTCACAACATTAATACATAATCCAAGACAACCATACAACACTGTTAAACCACAAACCCCAGGAAAGTCTCAGGGAAGGTGACATCACGGTGTGATGCTAAGCTACACCCTCCACCTATCTCCTTCTCTTCACCATCTCTCTCCATCCCTCCACCTCTCTTCTCAATCCCTCCACCTCTCTTCTCCATCCCTCTCTCCTTCCCTCCACCTCTCTTCTCCAACCCTCCACCTCTCTTCTCCATCCCTCTCTCCTTCCCTCCAACTCTCTTCTCCATCTCTCTCTCCACCTCTCTTCTCCATCCCTCTCTCCATCCCTCCACCTCTCTCTCCATCCCTCCACCTCTCTTCTCCATCCCTCTCTCCTTCCCTCCACCTCTCTTCTCCACCTCTCTCTCCTTCCCTCCATCTCTCTCCTCCATCCCTCACTCCATCCCTCTCCCAGACATAGATGAGTGTTCAGCTCCAGACCCTGAGGATGGTTCTGGTCCACTCTGCTCCCAGATCTGCCACAACACCCTGGGCTCTTACATGTGCTCATGTCGCCATGGCTACGAGCTCCGCCCTGACCAGCGCACCTGTGTCTGTGAGTACATCTACTCTCTATCTGTGTGCGTGTGTGCGTGTGTGTGTGTGTATTGTAGTCCTACACATCTTGTGGACATCTCTCTCTCCCCCAGTGTCCTGTGGTGGGGGTATATTTGATGAACCAGAGGGGACTCTGTCCAGCCCAGGCTACCCTGACCCATCACCCCACGGCCTGGCCTGTCAGTATGTCATCTCTGTGGAGCCTGGGTTCATCGTCACCCTCAACTTCACTGACAGCTTCCACATAGAGCACATAGGCACCCAGAATGGACCCAGCTGCCTCTACCACTGGCTACAGGTAACACTGTACAATGCCCTGACCACTGGTTACAGGTAACAATATACAATGTCCTGACCACTGGTTACAGTTAACACTGTACAATGCCCTGACCACTGGTTACAGGTAACACTATACAATGCCCTGCCCCCTGGTTACAGGTAACACTATACAATGCCCTGACCACTGGTTACAGGTAACACTGTACAATGCCCTGACCCCTGGTTACAGGTAACACTGTACAATGCCCTGACCACTGGTTACAGGTAACACTGAACAATGCCCTGACCACTGGTTACAGGTAACACTATACAATGCCCTGCCCACTGGTTACAGGTAACACTGCACAATGCCCTGACCACTGGTTACAGGTAACACTATACAATGCCCTGACCACTGGTTACAGGTAACACTATACAATGCCCTGCCCACTGGTTACAGGTAACACTATACAATGCCCTGCCCACTGGTTACAGGTAACACTGCACAATGCCCTGACCACTGGTTAAAGGTAACACTGCACAATGCCCTGACCACTGGTTAAAGGTAACACTATACAATGCCCTGACCACTGGTTACAGGTAACACTATACAATGCCCTACCCACTGGTTACAGGTAACACTGCACAATGCCCTGACCACTGGTTACAGGTAACACTATACAATGCCCTGCCCACTGGTTACAGGTAACACTATACAATGCCCTGACCACTGGTTACAGGTAACACTGTACAATGCCCTGACCACTGGTTACAGGTAACACTATACAATGCCCTGACCACTGGTTACAGGTAACACTGCACAAAGCCCTGCCCACTGGTTACAGGTAACACTATACAATGCCCTGCCCACTGGTTACAGGTAACACTGCACAATGCCCTGACCACTGGTTACAGGTAACACTATACAATGCCCTGACCACTGGTTACAGGTAACACTATACAATGCCCTGACCACTGGTTACAGGTAACACTGCACAAAGCCCTGACCACTGGTTACAGGTAACACTATACAATGCCCTGACCACTGGTTACAGGTAACACTATACAATGCCCTGACCACAGGTTACAGGTAACACTATACAATGCCCTGCCCACTGGTTACAGGTAACACTGTACACTGCCCTGACCACTGGTTACAGGTAACACTATACAATGCCCTGCCCACTGGTTACAGGTAACACTGTACAATACCCTGACCACTGGTTACAGGTAACACTATACAATGCCCTGCCCACTGGTTACAGGTAACACTGCACAATGCCCTGACCACTGGTTAAAGGTAACACTATACAATGCCCTGACCACTGGTTACAGGTAACACTATACAATGCCCTACCCACTGGTTACAGGTAACACTGCACAATGCCCTGACCACTGGTTACAGGTAACACTATACAATGCCCTGCCCACTGGTTACAGGTAACACTATACAATGCCCTGACCACTGGTTACAGGTAACACTGCACAATGCCCTGACCACTGGTTACAGGTAACACTATACAATGCCCTGAACACTGGTTACAGGTAACACTATACAATGCCCTGACCACTGGTTACGGGTAACACTGCACAAAGCCCTGACCACTGGTTACAGGTAACACTATACAATGCCCTGACCACTGGTTACAGGTAACACTATACAATGCCTGACCACTGGTTACAGGTAACACTGTACAATGCCCTGACCACTGGTTACAGGTAACACTATACAATGCCCTGCCCACTGGTTACAGGTAACACTATACAATGCCCTGACCACAGGTTACAGGTAACACTATACAATGCCCTGCCCACTGGTTACAGGTAACACTGTACACTGCCCTGACCACTGGTTACAGGTAACACTATACAATGCCCTGCCCACTGGTTACAGGTAACACTGTACAATACCCTGACCACTGGTTACAGGTAACACTATACAATGCCCTGACCACTGGTTACAGGTAACACTGTACACTGCCCTGACCACTGGTTACAGGTAACACTATACAATGCCCTGCCCACTGGTTACAGGTAACACTGTACAATACCCTGACCACTGGTTAAAGGTAACACTATACAATGCCCTGACCACTGGTTACAGGTAACACTATACAATGCCCTACCCACTGGTTACAGGTAACACTGCACAATGCCCTGACCACTGGTTACAGGTAACACTATACAATGCCCTGACCACTGGTTACAGGTAACACTGCACAATGCCCTGACCACTGGTTACAGGTACCACTATACAATGCCCTGACCACTGGTTACAGGTAACACTATACAATGCCCTGACCACAGGTTACAGGTAACACTATACAATGCCCTTCCCACTGGTTACAGGTAACACTGTACACTGCCCTGACCACTGGTTACAGGTAACACTATACAATGCCCTGCCCACTGGTTACAGGTAACACTATACAATGCCCTGACCACTGGTTACAGGTAACACTATACAATGCCCTGCCCACTGGTTACAGGTAACACTATACAATGCCCTGACCACTGGTTACAGGTAACACTGCACAATGCCCTGACCACTGGTTACAGGTAACACTATACAATGCCCTGCCCACTGGTTACAGGTAACACTATACAATGCCCTGACCACTGGTTACAGGTAACACTGTACAATGCCCTGACCACTGGTTACAGGTAACACTATACAATCCCCTGCCCACTGGTTACAGGTAACACTATACAATGCCCTGCCCACTGGTTACAGGTAACACTGCACAATGCCCTGACCACTAGTTACAGGTAACACTATACAATGCCCTGACCACTGGTTACAGGTAACACTATACAATGCCCTGACCACTGGTTACAGGTAACACTGCACAATGCCCTTCCCACTGGTTACAGGTAACACTGTACACTGCCCTGACCACTGGTTACAGGTAACACTATACAATGCCCTGACCACTGGTTACAGGTAACACTATACAATGCCCTGCCCACTGGTTACAGGTAACACTATACAATGCCCTGCCCACTGGTTACAGGTAACACTGCACAATGCCCTGACCACTGGTTACAGGTAACACTATACAATGCCCTGCCCACTGGTTACAGGTAACACTATACAATGCCCTGACCACTGGTTACAGGTAACACTGTACAATGCCCTGACCACTGGTTACAGGTAACACTATACAATCCCCTGCCCACTGGTTACAGGTAACACTATACAATGCCCTGCCCACTGGTTACAGGTAACACTGCACAATGCCCTGACCACTGGTTACAGGTAACACTATACAATGCCCTGACCACTGGTTACAGGTAACACTATACAATGCCCTGACCACTGGTTACAGGTAACACTGCACAAAGCCCTGACCACTGGTTACAGGTAACACTATACAATGCCCTGACCACTGGTTACAGGTAACACTGTACAATACCCTGACCACTGGTTACAGGTAACACTATACAATGCCCTGACCACTGGTTACAGGTAACACTGTACAATGCCCTGACCACTGGTTACAGGTAACACTGTACAATGCCCTGACCACTGGTTACAGGTAACACTATACAATGCCCTGACCACTGGTTACAGGTAACACTGTACAATGCCCTGACCACTGGTTACATGTTTTTAATGTCCTCAGCACTGCATAGAGTACATTAATGTTAAGTATTGAGTATTGCATGTGTACATTAATTAAGTATTGCATGTGTGTGTTTGTTCATGTGTGTGTTCATGCATGTGTGTGTGTTCAGGACAGCATGCTTTGTGTTTGTTTACAGTGTTTGATCTCTCCTCTGCCTCGCCCAGGTGTCCATCCCCGACAAGGAACCCCAGAAGCTGTGTGGAGTGAAGAGTCCTGCACTAATGCCCACTAACTCTTACACTGTCCAGCTAGACTACCACACTGACTGGGCTGGTCTGAGCCAGGGCTGGAGCCTGCACTACACTACTCAGAGTGAGAGAGGGAGGAGGAAATGCATAGAGAGGGAGAACAGAGGTAGAGGGAAATAATGAAAGAGGAGAGGGAGAAAGACAGAGCAAGGGAGAGTATGAAGGGAAGAGCAGATGCAAACTGGTGAAAGGGCAAAAAGGTGAGAAGGTAAAACCTCCTGGAAGTAAAGCAGAGAATGCAGGTCAAAGTTGAAGCCTAACTAAAAAGGCCCTGGTCAGAAATCCTGATATGTGTGTTGTTGTTCATAGGGGTGCAGTGTGCTTCACCCAGTTCTATCACCAATGGAAGAGTCACCCCAAACTTTCCACAGTACTATTACAGAGACTACATCCAAGTCCGCTGTGACCCTGGCTACAAACTAATGATGGTGAGATTAAACAATCCCTTTTTACCCTGCCTCTTATCATTCTCTCCTACCTCATGCTTCCTTCCTTCTCTTGTTTATATTCAGTCTTTTTATTTTCTACAAGGACTCTTTTCCCTGAAATATCCTCTGTGAAGTTCTCTCTCTCTCTCTCTCTCTCTCTCTCTCTCTCTCTCTCTCTCTCTCTCTCTCTCTCTCTCTCTCTCTCTCTCTCTCTCTCTCTCTCTCTCTCTCTCTCTCTCTCTCTCTCTCTCTCTCTCTCTCTCTCTCTCTCTCTCTCTCTCTCTCTCTCTCTCTCTCTCTCTCCTCTCTCTCTCTCTCTCTCTCTCTCTCTCTCTCTCTCTCTCTCTCTCTCTCTCTCTCTCTCTCTCTCTCTCTCTCTCTCTCTCAGGATGGCAGGGAGATCAAAAGCTATGCCTCCATGTGTCAAAAGAATGGACAGTGGCACCTCTCCCTCCCTGAGTGCCACAGTGAGTTACAACCATAGAAATGGATTCTAT